>NW_024745692.1:0-24955 GCF_018991925.1 Homarus americanus
GTGGGAGTGTGTACAGGGGAGTGCTAGGTTCACTGCCGTGGGAGTGTGTGTACCACGGAGCAGTTCACTGCAGTGGGGAGTGTGTGTACCAGGGAGTGTTAGGTTCACCGTCACCACCGTAGGAGTCTGCGTACCAGGGAGCGTTAGGTTCACCATCACCAACGTGGGAGTGTGTATACCAGGGAGCGTTAGGTTCACCATCACCACCGTGGGAGTGTGTGTACCAGGGAGCGTTAGGTTCACCATCACCACCTTGGGAGTGTGTGTACCAGGGAGCGTTAGGTTCACCATCAATACCGTAGGAGTGTGTGTACCAGATAGCGTTAGGTTCACCCTCACCACCATGGGAGTATGTGTAACAGATAGCGTTAGGTTCACCATCACCACCACGGGAGTGTGTGTACCAGGAAGCGTTAGGATCAGCATCACCACCATGGGAGTGTGTGTGTACCAGGGTGCGTTAGGTTCACCGCCGTGTGAGTGTGTGTACCAGTGAGCGTTAGGTTCACTATCACCATCGTGGAAGTGTGTGTACCACGGAGCGTTAGTTTCACCATCACCACCGTGGGAGTGTGTATACCAGGGAGCGTTAGGTTCACCACCGTGGGAGTGTGTGTGTACCAGGAAGCATTAAGTTCACCATCAACACCATGGGAGTGTGTGTAAGAGGGAGCATTAGGTTCACCATCACCACCATGAGAGTGTGTGCACCAGGGAGCGTTAGGTACACCATCACCACCGTGGGAGTGTTTGTACCAGGGAGTGTTAGGTTCACCATGACTACCGTGGCAGTGTGTGTACCAGGGAGCGTTAGGTTCACCACCACTGGGAGTGTGTGTGTGTAACAGGAGCATTGCTCACCACCGGGAGTGTGGTGTACCAGGGGAGCATTATGTTCACCATCACCACCATAGGAGTGTGTGTGGGCAGGAGCATTAGGCTCACCATCACCACCGCGAGAGTGTTTGCACTGGGGAGCGTTAGGTTCACAATCACCATCGTGGGAGTGTGTGTACCACGGAGCGTTAGGTTCACCATCACCACCGTGGGAGTGTGTGTACCAGGGAGTGTTAGGTTCACCATCACCTCCGTGGGAGTGTGTGTACCAGGGAGCGTTAGGTTCACCATCACCACCGTGGGAGTGTGTGTACCAGGGAGCATTAGGTTTACCATCACCACCTTGGGAGTGTGTGTACCAGATAGCGTTAGGTTCACCACCGTGGGGAGCGTGTGTGTACCAGGGAGCATTAGGTACACCATCGTGGGAGTGTGTGTACCAGGGAGCTTTATGTTCACTATCAACACCATGGGAGCATGTGTAAGAGAGAGCATTAAGTTCACCATCACCATCGTGGGAGTGTGTGTACCACGGAGCGTTAGGTACACCATCACCACCGTGGGAGTGTTTGTGCCAGGGAGTATTAGATTCACCATCACCACCGTGGCAGTGTGTGTACCAGGGAACGTTAGGTAGACCATCAACACCGTGGGAGGGTGTGTACCAGGGAGCATTAGGTTAACCATCACCACCATGGGAGTCTGTGTTCATGGGAGCGTTAGGTTCACCATCACCACCGTGGGAGTGTGTGTACCAGGGAGCGTTAGGTTCAACATCACCACCGTGGGAGTGTGTGCACCAGGGAGAGTTAGGGTCACCATCACCATCATGGGAGTGTGTGTACCAGGGAGCGTTAGGTTCACCGCAGTGGGAGTGTGTGTACCAGGGAGCGTTAGGTTCACCATCACCACCGTGGGAGTGTGTGTACCAGGGGGCCGTTAGGTTCATTATCACCCACCGTGGGGTGTGTGTGCCAGGGGCGTTAGGTTCTACCATCACCTGCGTGGTGTGTGTGCAGGGAATGTTAGGTTCACCATCACCCATCGTGGGGTGTGTGTACCAGGGACCGTTAGGTTCACCGTCGTGGGGTGTGTGAACCAGGGCGTTAGGTTCACCATCACCACCATGTAAGTGTGTGTGCAGGGGTGTTAGGTTCACCGCCAAATGGGGAGTGTGTGTGCCAGGGCATTAGGTTCACCGTCACCAATGTGGGGTGTGTGTACCCAGGGCATTGGGTTCTGTCACCACCGTGAGAGTGTGTGTGCCAGGGAGCGTTAGGTTCACCATCACCTCCGTGGGAGTGTGTGTACCAGGGAGCGTTAGGTTCACCATCACCACCTTGGGAGTGTGTGTGCCAGGGAGCGTTAGGTTCACCATCACCACCGTGGGAGTGTGTGTACCAGGGAGTGTTAGGTTCACCGTCACCATCGTAGTAGTCTGCGTACCAGGGAGCGTTAGGTTCACCATCACCAACGTGGGAGTGTGGTGTGCCAGGAGGCGTTAGGTTCCCATCGTGGGTGTGTGTGTGCCAGGGGCGTTAGGTTCACCATGCTCACCGTGGGGTGTGTGTACCAGGGGCGTTAGGTTCACCATCACCACCGTGGAGTGTGTGTGCCAGGGAGCGTTAGGTTCACATCACCACCATGTGAGTGTGTGTGCAGGGACGTGGGTTCATCACCACCGTGGGAGTGTGTGTACCAGGGGCGTTGGGTTCACCATCACCACCGTGGAGTGTGTGTACCAGGGGCGTTAGGTTCACCATCACCACCGTGGGAGTGTGTGTACCAGGGCGTTGTTCACCACTGTGGGAGTGTGTGTACCAGGGAGCGTTAGGCTCACCACCGTGGGAGTGTGTGTGTGGCCTAGGGAGCATTAGGGGTTCACCACCGTGGGAGTGTGTGTACCAGGGAGCATTATGTTCACCATCACCACCTCATGGGGAGTGTGTGTGGAAGAGGGAGCATTAGGTTCACCATCACCGTGTGAGTGGGGTGGGGTGCACCATTGAGCCAGGGGTTCACCATCACCACTGCGGGAGTGTGTGTACCAGGAAGCGTTAGGATTCACCATCACCACCGTGGGAGGTGTGTACCAGGAGCGTTAGGGTTCACCACCACTGTGGGAGGTGTGTGTACTAGGAGTTGCTGCTAGGATAAACCACATCACCACCGTGTGGGAGTGTGTGTACCAGGGAGTGTTAGGTTCATCATCAAGACTGCAGTGTGTGTTCAAGGGAGCGTTTGCCACCACCGTGGGAGTGTGTGTGTACCAGGAAGCATTAGGCTCACCACTGTGGGAGTGTGTGTACCAGGAGCACAGGTTCACCAACAACACCATGGGAGTGTGTGTGTGTAAGAGGGAGCATTAGGGTTCACCATCACCACCGTGTGAGTGTGTGCACTAGGGAGCGTTAGGGTTCACCATCACCACCGTGGGAGTGTGTGTACCAGGGAGAGTTAGGTTCACAATCACCACTGTGGGAGGTGTGTACCAGGAGGCAGGGTTCACTATCAAGGACTGTGGGCAGTGTGCCTGGCGGGAGCGTTAGGTTCTCACCATCACTCCTGTGGGAGTGTGTGTACCAGGGAGCGTTAGGTTCACTCATCATCACCACGTGGGAAATGTGTGTACCAGGAGAGTTAGGGGTCACCATCACCATCGTGGGAGGTGTGTGTACAAGGGAGCGTTAGGTTCATCGGCCGTGGAGTGTGTGTACCAGGGAGCGTTAGGGTTCACCATCACCCTGTGGGAGTGTGTGTGTGTACCAGGGAGCGTTAGGTTCACCATCACCCCCGTGGGGAGTTTGTGTACCAGGAGTGTTAGGGTCATCTTCACCACCGTGAGTGAGTGTGCCAGGGAGCGTTAGGGTTCACCATCACCACCGTGGGAGGTGTGTACCAGGGAGGCTAGGTTCACTATCGGGTGTCTGTGTACCAGGAGCTTAGGTTCACCACATGACCTTGGGAGGTGTGTGTGTCAGAGCGTTAGGCTGTCACTGCAACCGTGGGAGTGAGTGCCCAGGGAATGTGGTTCACCGTCACCACCGTGGAGGTGTGTACCAGGAGCGTTAGGTTCACCATCAACACCGTGAACTGTGTGTACTAGGGGAGTGTTAGGTTCACCATCACCCCCTGTGGGAGTGTGTGTGTACCAGGGAGTGTTAGGGTTCACCATCGTGGGTGTCTGTGCTAGGGAGCGTTAGGTTCACTCATCACCACTGTGGGAGTGTGTACCAGGGAGCGTTAGGTTCACCATCACCACCGTGGGAGTGTGTACCAGGGAGCGTTAGGGTTCACTATCACCACTGTGGGAGGCAGGCAACAGGGAGTGTTAGGTTCACCAATGTGTGCCTGTGTGCTAGGGAGCGTTAGGGTTCACCATCACCACTGCCGTAGGAGTGTGTGTAACAGAAGCAAGTAGGTTCACCACTACCGTGGGAGTGTGTGGCATCAGGAGTGTTAGGTTCACCATCACCACTGGGTGGGAGGTGTACTAGGAATGTTAGGTTCACTCACCGTGAAGTGTGTACCAGGGAGCGTTAGGTTCACTATTCACCACTGTGGGAGTGTGTGTGTACTAGGAGTGTTAGGGTTCACCATCACCACTGTGGGAGTGTAAAATGTCCAGGAGTGTTAGTTTACCATCGTGGGTGTCTGTGTGTGGGCGGAGCGTTAGATCTACCCATCACTACCGTGGGAGTGCATGTACTAGAGAGCGTTATTAGGTTCACCATCTCCATCGTGGGAGTGTGTGTACCACATAGCGGTTAGGTTCACCATCACCACCGTGGGAGGTGGTGGTGGTACCACATGGCGTTAGGTTCACCATCACCATTGTGGGAGTGTAAGAGGGAGCTAGGTTTCACCATCACCACAGTGGGAGTGTGTGTGTACCAGGAGCGTTAGGTTTACCATCACCACCGTGGGAGTGTGTGCACCAGGGAGTGTTAGGGTTCACTGTCACCACCATGGGAGGTGTGTACCAGGGAGCGATAGGTTCACCATCACCACCGTGGGAGTGTGTGTGTACCAGGAGCGTTAGGTTCACTGCCGTGTGAGTGTGTGCACCAGGAGCAGCAGGTTCACCGCTGTGTGAGGTGTGAACCAGGGCACGTTAGGTTCACCGTCTACCACTGCAGAGTGTGTACCATGAAGGTTAGGTTCACCATCACCACTGTGGGAGTGTACCCAGGAAGAGTTATGTTTACCATCACCACCGTGGGAGTCTGTGACCAAGGAGCGTTAGGTTCACCATCACCACCTTTGGGAGTGTGTGTGTACCAGGGAGCGTTAGGGTCACCATCACCACCGTGTGGGAGTGTGTTCCAGGGAGTGTTAGGTTTTACCATCACCACTGTGAGAGTGTGTGGTACTAGGGAGCGTTAAGTTCACCATCTCCACCGTGTGGGAGGCAGGCTTGGCCTAGGAGTGCAGATCACCATCACCACCTCGTGGGAGTTCAGACCAAGGAGCTAGGGTTCACCACCACCACCCTTGGGAGGTGTGTACCAGGGAGCGTTAGGGTCACTATCACTCTCACTGTGGGGAGTGTGTGTCTTAGGGAGTGTTAGGGTTCACCATCACCACCGTGAGAGGCGTGGATTAGGGGAGCGTTGTCTAATACCTTATCACCACTGTGTGAGTTTGTGTACCAGGTAGCGTTAGGGTTCACCATCACCACTGTGGGAGTGTGTACCAGGAGTGTTAGTTTCACCATCGTGGGTGTCTGTACCAGGGGAGCGTTAGGTCTGGCCATCACCACAGTGGGAGTGTGTGTACGAGGGGAGCGTTAGGGTTCACCATCACCACTGTGGGAGTATGTGTACCAGGGGAGCGTTAGTTCATACCTATTACTACCGTGGGAGGTGTGGGCACCAGGGAGGCAGGGTTCACCATCGTAGGTGTCTGTGTACCAGGGTAGCGTTAGTTTACCCATCACCACTGTGGGGAGTATGTGTGGCCAGGGAGCGTTAGGGTTCACCATCACCACCGTGGGAGCGAAAATAGGAGCATTAGGTTCACCATCTTGGGGGTCTGTGTGCCAGGAGCAGTAGGTTCACCATCACCACCGTGGGAGTGTGTGTACCAGGAGTGTTAGGGTTCACCATCACCACTGTGGGAGTGTGGCACCAGGTTGCGTTAGGATCACCATCACCTGTGTGGGAGTGTGTGTACCATGGAGTGTTAGGGTCTACCAACATCACTGTAGGAGGTGTGTACCACGGGAGCGTTAGGTTCACCATCACCACCGTGGCAGAGTGTGTACTAGGAATGCTAGGTTCACCATCACCACTGTGGGGAATGTATGTACCAGGGAAAGGCAGTTCACCATCACTCACTGTGGGAGTGTGTACCAGGAGCATTAGGTTCACCATCACCACTGGGAGTGGCACCAGAGAGTTAGGGTTTACAATCACAACCGTGGGAGTGTGGCACCAGGGGAGCGTTAGGGTTCACCGTCACCACCGTGGGAGTGTGTACCAGGAGCAAGTTAGGCTCACCATCACTACTGTGGGGAGTGTGTGTGCGGGTACCAGGTGAGTCTTAGGCGTGTGAGTGTGTGCAACAGAGGAGCGTTAGGTTCACCATCACCACCGTGGGAGTGTGTGTGTCCAGGGAGCGTTAGATTCACCATCACCACCGTGGGGGTGTGTGTACCAGGAAGCGTTAGGTTCACCATCACCACCTTAGGGAGTGTGTGTGTACCAGAGCGTTAGGTTCACCATCACCACCGTGGGGAGTGTGTGTACCAGAGAGCGTTACATTCACCAACGTCGAAGTGTGTGTGTGTACCAGGGAGCATTAGGTTCTACCGTGGGAGTGTGTGTATCAGGAAGCATTATATTCACAATCAACACCATGGGAGTGTGTGTATAAGAGGGAGCGTTAGGTTCACCATCACCACCGTGGGGAGTGTGTACCAGGGCGTTGGGTTCACCATCACCACCGTGGGGAGTGTGTGTGTCACGGGCGTTAGGTACCATCACCACCGTGGGAGTGTGTGTACCAGGGAGTGTGGGTTCATCATCACCACCGTGGCGGTGTGTGTACCAGGGGCGTTAGGTTCACCATCACCACCGTGGGAATGTGTGTACCAGGGAGAGTTTGGGTCACCATCACCTTCGTGGGAGTGTGTGTACCAGGGGCGTTAGGTTCATCGTGGGAGTGTGTGTACCAGGGGGCGATAGGTTCACCACCCGTGGGGTGTGTGTGCCAGGGAGCGTTAGGTTCACCATCACCCCCGTGGGACTGTGTGTGCTAGAGGTGTTAGTTTCACCATCGTGGTGTCTGTGTGCCAGGGAGCGTTGGGTTCACCATCACCACAGTGGGAGTGTGTGTACCAGGAGTGTTAGATTCACCGTCACCACCGTGGGAGTGTGTGTACCTGGGAGCGTTAGTTTCACCATCACCACCGTGGGAGTGTGTGCCACGGGCGTTAGGTTCACCATCACCCCCTGGGACTGTGTGTACCTAGGGGTGTTAGTTTCACCATCGTGGGTGTGTGTGTACCAGGAGCGTTAGGTTCACCTTCACCACCGTGGGGTAGGTGTGCCAGGGGCGTTAGGTTCACCATCACCACCGTGGGAGTGTGTGTACCAGGGAGCGTTAGGTTCACCATCGTGGTTGTGTTGTGTACCAGGGGCTTTGGGTTCACCATCACCACGTGGGGAGTGTGTGTACTAGGGGTGTTGGGTTCACCACCGTGGGAGTGTGTGTGTACCAGGGGGCGTTGGGTTCACCATCACCACCGTGGGGAGTGTGTGTACCAGGGAGTGTTGGGTTCACCATCACCACCGTGGGGAGTGTGTGTCCCAGGGTGTTAGTTTCACCATCGTGGGTGTCTGTGTGAGGGCGTTAGATTCCCATCACCACCGTGGGAGCGTATGTACCAGGGAGCGTTATGTTCACCATCACCATCGTGGGAGTGTGTGTGCCACATAGCGTTAGGTTCACCATCACCACCGTGGGAGTGTGTGTACCACATGGCGTTAGGTTCACCATCACCAACGTGGGAGTGTGTGTAGAGACGTTAGGTTCACCATCACCACAGTGGGAGTGTGTGTACCAGGGGTGTTGGGTTCACCATCGTGGGTGTGTCTGTGTGCCAGGGGCGTTGGGTTCACCATCACCACCGTGGGGAGTGTGTGTGCCTATGGAGCGTTAGGTTCACCATCACCACCGTGGGAGTGTGTGTGCCAGGGAACGTTTGGTTCACCATCACCACCGTGGGAGTGTGTGTACCAGGGGCGTTAGGTTCACCATAACCACCTGGAGTGTGTGTACCAGGGAGTGTTAGGTTCACCATCACCACCGTGGAGTGTGTACCAGAGTGTTGGGTTCACCATCCACTGTGAGTGTGTGTACCAGGGAGTGTTAGGTTCACCATCACCACCATGGGAGGTGTGTACAAGGGAGCGTTAGGTTCAAGCATTACTACCGTGGGGAGTGTGTACCAGGAGCAGAAACATCACTACCGAGGGAGGTGTACCAGGAGCAAGGGTTCATCGCCACAACCATGGGCGTGTGTGTACCATGGAGCGCTAGGTTCACCATCACAGTGGGAGTGTGTGTACCAGAGCGTGAGGAAGATCATCGTGGTGTTGTGCAACAGGTTTTAGACTATCACACTGTGAGTGGCTACCATCACACGGGAGTGTGTGTACAGTGAAGCGTTAGGTTCACCATTTGTAAGTGTGTGTAATAGAGGGTTTACATCACTGTAGGAGAGAAATTGTGAGTGTTCACTACTGAGTGTAAAGAGCCTGTTCACTGTACGGGAGTGGTTCACTATCAACACCATGTAATATCACACTGTGAGAGTGTGCACGTCCACCACTGGGCAGGAGTTCCCACCGAGTGTACCAGAGCGTTGTTTCACCATCGTGCGTCCGTACCAGGAGCTTTAGGTTTACCATCACCACTGTGATAAAATGCCACTGTTCATCAGGGATCACACCTCACCATCACCACTGCACGGCTACCAGGAGTGCATGGCATTATGTCTCACCTCATCACCAACATGGAGCACTCCATCACCATCACCACTGTACAGGAGCACTCACCATCACCACCATGGGGAGGTGTGCAACAGGCGGCGAGGTTCACCATCACCACGGTGGGAGTTAGGTTCACCATCATTACTGCGGAGTGTAGGTACCACGGAGTGTTAGGGTACACCATCACTATCAGAAAGTTATCATCAGGAGGTACAGTGCTCAATAATCAACAGCCTGGGAGGTAAGACTGTGAGATTAGGGAGCAGCATTATCACACTGTGGGAGTGTGTATTTCTGTGCTAGGTTCACACCACGGTGGTGATGGTGAACCAAACGCCCTGGTACACACACTCCTACTGTGGTGATGGTGAACCCACGCCTCCCTGAACACACACTCACGTGGTGATGAAGTGGAACCTAATGTCAGCCTACACACACACCCATGGTGTTGGATGGTGAACATAATGCTCCCTGGTACACACACTCCCCACGGTGGTGAACCCAAATCTCCCTGGCACACACACCCACGGTGGTGAACCTAACGCCCCTGGTACACACACTCCCACGGTGGTGATGGTGAACCCAACGCCCCTGGTGCACACTCACGGTGGTGATGGTGAACCTAATGCTCCCTCTACACACACCCCATGGTGTTGATGGTGAACATAATGCTCCCTGGTACACACACTCCCACGGTGGTGAACCTAAAGCCCCTGGTACACACAATTCCCACGGTGGTGAACCTAACGCCCTCTGGTACACACACTCCCACGGTGGTGATGGTGAACATAACGCTTTCCTGGCACACCTCCTTTACGATGGTGATGGTGGCCTAACGCCTGTGGTAACACCTCATTTGTGGTGATGGTAGGAAATCTGGACCCCCTGGTATACACACTCCCACCGTGGTGATGGTGAACTCAACCCTCCCTGTTAAGCACACACTCCCATGGTGGTGATGAGAACCTAACACCCCTGGTACACATACTCCCACGTTTGGTGGGTGACAGAACCTAACGTGCCCCCTGGCAGAACACACTCTCACAGTGGTGATGGTGAACCCACTGCCCCTCTGTAATACTCCCTACGTTAAGCGATGGTGAACATAATGCCCCCTGCACACACACTCCCACAGTGGGGTGAACCCAATGCTCCCTGGCACACACACACCCACGGTGGTGAACCTAACGCTCCCTGGTACACACACTCCATAAAAAGATGGTGAACCTAACCTCCTGGTACACACACTGCTGTAGTGATGGTGAACCTAACGCCCTGGCACACACACACTCCCACGGGTGGTGATGGTGAACCCAACGCCCCTGGCACACACACTCCCACGGTGGTGATGGTAAACCCAGCCCCTGCACGCTGCGACACCCACGATGGTGAAACTAACGCCCCCCTGGTACACACACTCCCACGGTGGGAACCGAACGCCCCTGGCACACACTCATACGGTGATGATGGTGAACCTAACCTCCCTGGCATGCCACACTACCAAGGTGGTGATGATGAACCTAACGCTCCCCTGGACATTCCACGGTGGTGATGGTGAACCTAACGCCCCTGGTACACACACACTCCACGGTGGTGATGCAGAACCCAAAGCCCTTGGTACACAGACAAAATTCACGATGGTGAACCTGCAGCCCCTGGCACACACTCCCACTGTGGTGATGGTGAACCCAACGCCCATGGTACACACACGCCCATGGTTGTGGACGATGAACCTAACGCCCCCTGGTGCACACACTTGCTGGGTGATGAAGTAAAACCTAACGCTCCCTGGGTACACACACCCCCACAGTGAAATGGTGAACCCACGCTCCCTTGCACACACACCCGCATGGTGGTGATGCAGAACCTAACACTCCCTGGTACACACACCCACGGTGGTGATGGTGAACCCAACGCCCTGGTGCACACACTCTCACAGTGGTGATGGTGAACCCAGCACGCTCCCTCTTACACACTCTCCATGGTGTTGATGGTGAACAAAATGCTCCCCTGGTACACACACTCCACGGTGAACCCACGCCCCCCTGGGTACACACACACTCCCACGGTGGTGAACCCATGCTCCCCTGGTACACATTACCCTACGGGTAAGTGATGGTAACCCAACTCTCCTGGTACACACACCACAAGGTGGTGATGGAACCTAACGCCCTTGGCACACACTCCCACGGTGGTGATGGTGAAACCTAACGCCCCTGGTACACACACTCCCACGGTGCATGGTGAACTCCAAAGCCCTGGCACACAGACACCCACGATGGTGAACCTCACGCTCCCTGGTACACACACTCCCCACTGTGGTGATGGTGAACCTAACGCCTATGGTACACACACACGCCCATGGTTGTGACGATGAATCCCACCCCCTGGTACACACACCCCTCGGTGGTGATGGTGAAATCTAACGCTCCCCGGGGTACAATACACCCCACGGTGGTAATGCGCTATGAACCTAACGCCCCTTGTACACACACTCCCATGGTGGTGATGGTGAACCTAACACCCTGGCAGGCCACACACTCCACGGTGGTAATGGTAAAAACCTAATCCTCCCTTGCACACACCCCATGGTGGTGATGGTGAACCTAACACTCCCCTGGTACACGCCACTCCCACGGTGGTGATGGTGAACCTGAAGTGCCCCTGGCACACACAGACACCCACGATGGTGAACCTAACACTCCCTGGTACACACACTCTTGCACGGGTGGTGATGGTGAAATACTAACGCTCCCTGGCACACACCTCACGGTAGATGGTGAACCTTAATACGAAAGCCCAGCAGGCTACGGCTACTCCCCACGATGGCATTGGGTGTAACTCTAACCTCCCTGGTACACAGAGGCGCCTTGCCATATGGCAGCCTCGGGGCAATGTGCCACATAACACGTGCAGTGTTGCCACGTGATAATATATTGAATGCTACTCGGCACAGTAGCTGAATAGGTTGGCACAGTAGCTACATACATGTAACCTCTAACCCCACTGCGGGTGAACCTAACGCCCCTAGTACACACACACACTCCCACGGCGGAGAACCTAAGCTCCCTGGTACACACACACCCACGATGGGATGGTGACCCTAACTCTCCTGGCACACACACTCCAGGTGGTGATGGTGAACCCATCCCTGGTACACACACACCCCAGGGGGTGATGGTGAACCTAACACCCCTGGTACACACACACCCCACGGTGGTGATGGTACCTAACGCCTCCTGGTACACACACCTCACGCGGTGGTGACGGTGAACCTAACGCTCCCTGGTAGCCACACACCTCACAGTGGTGATGGTGAACCTAACGCTCCCTGGCAATAGCACCCACGATGGTGAAACTAACACTCCATGGTCACACACTCCCACTGGGGGCATGGTGAACCTAACGCTCCCTGGTACACACTCCCCACTGCAGAACCTAACGCCCTTGGTACACACACCCCAGGGCGGTGAACCTAACGCTCCCTGGTACACACACTCCCACGATGGTGATGGTGAACCTAACTCTCCCTGGTGACACATCACACGGTGGTGATAGAACCTAACACCCTGGTACACACACCCCACGGTGGTGATGGTGTACCTAACGCCCGGTACACACACTCTCCACAGTGGTGACGGTGAACCTAACGCTCCCTGGTACACACACTCACAGTGGTGATGGTGAACCCACCCCTACACACAGACACCCACGATGGTGAAACTAACACCCCTGGTACACACACTCCACGGGGTTGATGGAACCTAACGCTCCCTGGTACACACACTCCCACTGTGTGAACCTAACGCCTTGGCACACACACTCCACGTGCGGTGAACCTAACGCTCCCTGGTACACTACACCCACGATGGTGATGGTGACCCTAACCTCCCTGGTACACACATTCCCACGGTGGTGATGGTGAACCTAACGCTCCCTGGTACACACCTTCACGCTGTTGATGGTGAAACTAACGCTTCACACGCACCCCACGGTGGTTGAACCCGCCCCAGGCACACACACTCCCCACTGTGAACCTAACGCCCTGCACACACACTCCCACTGTGATAGACCCTAAATCTCTCCTTTGTACAAACACTCACAAGGTGGTGATGGTGATCCTAACGCTCCTGGTACACACACCCCACGGTGGTGACGGTGAACCTAACGCCCATTGACAACACCCCAGGGTGGTGGATGGTGAACCTAACGCTCCCTGGACACACACACTCCCACGGGGTGAGGTGAACCCAATGGTCCCTGGTACACACACTGCCACGGTGGTGATGGTGAACCTAACGCTCCTGGTACACACACTCCCACGGTGGTGATGGTGTACCTAACGCCCTGGTACATAGACTCCCACGATGGTGAAACAATCTGTACACACACCCCGGGGTGATGGTGAACCCAACGCTCCCTGGTGCACACACTCCCAATGGCAGAATAACGCCTGGTACACACACTTCATCGGTGCAGAACCCACGCCCTCCTGGTACACACACTCCCATGGTGGTGATGGTGAACCTAACGCTCCCTGGTACACACACTGCCACGGTGGTGATGGTGAACCTAACACTCTGGTACACACACCCACGGTGGTGATGGTGTACCTAACGCCCGTAGTACACACACTCCCACGGTGGTGACGGTGAACCTATCGCCCGTGGTACACAACACTCCCACGGTGGTGGTGAACCTAACGCTCCCTGGTACAATACACTTCCCAGGTGATGATGAAACATAACGCTCCCTGCACACACACCCCAATGGTGACGAACCTACGTCCTTTTGGTTACACTTAAGCAGGATGGTAACAGTCCTGCACTCCCATGGTGAGGAACCTAACGCTCTGGTACTCACTCCCACGGTGATGGTCAACCTAAAGCTCCTGGTACAGACACCCACGATGGTGAACCTAACGCTCTTTGTACACACACACTTCCCACGGTGGTGATGGTAAACCTAACGCTCCTTGGCACACACACTCCCCACGGTGGTGGAGATGACCTTAACGGTTCCTGGTACACACCCCAGCGTGGTGATGATGAAACTAATGCTCCCTGGTACACACACACCTCCTATAGTGGTGACGGTGAACCCACGCTCCTGGTACACACACCTCCCTGTGGTGAACCCAACGCCCCTGGTACACACACCCCACGGTGGGAGAACTTAAGCTCCTGGTACACACACACACTCCCACGATGGTGATGGTGAGACCCTAAATCTCCCTGGGCCACACACTCCCAAGGTGGTGATGGGAACCTAACGCTCCTGGTACACACACTCTACGTTGACGGTGAACCCAACGCTCCTGAACACACACTCTCACGGTGAGAACCCAATGCCCTGTACACATGAACCTAACACCCTGCACACACACACTCCATTTGTACCTAACGCCCTTGGTACACACTCCACGGTGCGGTGAACCCAACGCTCCCACACACTCTCACACAGATGGGAACTGAACGCTCCTTTACATACACACCCACGAGGTGAAACCCACACTCCATGGCACACCCCACTGGGTGACCTAACGCCTCCTGGTACACACACCCCACTCGTGAACCTAACGCCTTGCACACACTCCCCACGGTGAACCTAACGCCCTTGCAGACACACTCCCACAGGACCTAACTCTCCCTGGACACACACATTCTGACGGTGTGGTGAACATAACGCTCCTGTACTACTCCCCACGTGGTGATGGTGAACCTAAAGCTCCTGGACACAGACACTCCCACGATGGTGACCTTAACTCTCTCTGGTACACATTCCCACGGTGATGGTGAACCCACTGCCTTGGTACACACACTCCCCAGTGGTGATGGTGAACCTTAACGCCCTGGTCACACGACCCCACGGTGGTGATGGTGAACATAACGCTCCTTGCACTCACACCTCACTGGTGGTGATGGTCAACCCAAAGCTCCCTGGTACACACAACACCCACGATGGTGACCCTAACTCTCTGGTACACACATTCCCCACTGTGGTGATGGTGAACCTAAAGCTCCTTGGAACACACACTCCCACGGTGGTGGTGATGACCTAACGGTCTCTGGTACACACTCCCACGGTGGTGATGGTGAAACTAACGCTCTCTGGTACACACACTCCCTCGGTGGTGATCTTGAACGCTACTCTTTGGAGCACCCGATGGTGAACCTAAAGCTCCCTAGTACACACACTCCCACTGCGGTGGATCTAACGCTCCGTGGTACACAAACTCCCACGGTGGTGAACCTTACGCTCCCTGGTACACACACTCCCACGATGGTGATGGTGACCCTAACTCTCCCTGGTACACACATTCCCACAGTGGTGATGGTGAACCTAACGCTCCCTGGTAAACACACTCCCACGATGGTGATGGTGACCCTAACTCTCCGTGGTACACATGTTCCCACGGTGATGATGGTGAACCTAACGCTCCCTGGTACACACACTGCCACGGTGGTGATGGTGAACCTAACACTCCCTGGTACACACACTCCCACGGTGGTGATGGTGTACCTAACGCTCCGTGGTACACACACTTCAACGGTGGTGACGGTGAACCTAACGCTCCCTCGTACACACACTCACACAGTGGTGATGGTGAACCTAATGGTCCCTGGTACATAGACACCCGCGATGGTGAAACTAACACTCCCTGGTACACACACTCCCATGGGGGTGAAGGTGAAGCTAACGCTCCCTGGTGCACACACTCCCACTGCGGTGAACCTAACGCTCCTTGGTACACACACTCCCACGGCGGTGAACCTAACGCTCCCTGGTACACACACTCCCACGATGGTGATGGTGACCCTAACTCTCCCTGGTACACACATTCCCACAGTGGTGATGGTGAATTTAACGTTCCCTGGTACACACACTCCAACGCTGGTGATTGTGAAATTAACGCTCCCTGGTACACGCACTCACACTGTGGTGATGGTGAATCTAACGCTCCTTTGTACTCACTCCCACGGTGGTGATGGTCAACCTAATGCTCCCTGGTACACAGACACCCACGATGGTGACCCTAACGCTCCCTGGTACACACACTCCCACGGTGGTGATGGTGAAACTAACGCTCCCTGGTACACACACTCCCACGGTGGTGATGGTAAACATAACGCTCCTTGGTACTCACTCCCACGGTGGTGATAGTCAACCTATCGCTCCCTGGTACGCACCCTGGAACACACACTGCCACGGTGGTGATGGTGAACATAACACTCCCTGGTACAAACACTCCCACGGTGGTGATGGTGTAATTAACGCTCTTTGGTACACACACTCCCACGGTGGTGATGGTGAACCTAAGGTCTCCTTGGTACTCACTCCCACGGTGGTGATGGTCAACCTAAAGCTCCCTGGTACACAGACACCCACGATGGTGAACCTAACGCTCCCTGGTACACACACTCCCACGGTGGTGAAGATGACCCTAACGGTCCCTGGTAAACACACTCCCACGGTGGTGATGGTGAAACTAACGCTCCCTGGTACACACACTCCTATGGTGGTGACGGTGAACCTAACGCTTCCTCGTGAACACACTCCCTCGGTGGTTATGGTGAACCTAACGCTCCCTGGTACACAGACACCCACGATGGTGAACTTAACACTCCCTGGTACACACACTCCCACGGTGGTGATGGTGAACCTAACGCTCCCAGGTACACACACTCCCACTGCGGTGAACCTAACGCTCCCTGGTACACACACTCCCACGGCGGTGAAATTACGCTCCTGGTACACACATCCCAAGATGGTGATGGTGACCCTAAATCTCCCTGGTACACACACTCACAAGGTGGTGATGGTGAACCTAACGCTCCCTAGGTACACACACTCCCACGGTGGTGACGGTGAACCTAACGCTCCATTGAACACACACTCCCACGGTGGTGATGGTGAACCTAATGCTCCCTGGTACACACACTCCCACGGGGGTGATGGTGAACCTAACGCTCCCTGGTACACACACTGCCACGGTGGTGATGGTGAACCTAACAGTCCCTGGTACACACACTCCCACGGTGGTGATGGTGTACCTAACGCTCCGTGGTACACACACTTCAACGGTGGTGACGGTGAACCTAACGCTCCCTGGTACACATACTCACACAGTGGTGATGGTGAACCCAACGCTCCCTGGTACATAGACACACACGATGGTGAAACTAACACTCCCTGGTACACACACTCCCACGGGGGTGATGGTGAACCTAACGCTCCCTGGTGCACACACTCCCACTGCGGTGAACAACGCTCCTTGGTACACACACTCCCACGCGGTGAACCTAACGCTCCCTGGTACACACACTCCCATGATGGTGATGGTGACCCTAACTCTCCCTGGTACACACATTCCCACGGTGGTGATGGTGAACCTAACGCTCCCTGGTACACACACTGCCACGGTGGTGATGGTGAACCTAACACTCCCTGGTACACACACTCCCACGGTGGTGATGGTGTACCTAACGCTCCGTGGTACACACACTCCCACGGTGGTGACGGTGAACCTATCGCTCCGTGGTACACACACACTCCCACGGTGGTGAACCTAACGCTCCCTGGTACACACACTCCCACAGTGGTGATGGTGAACATAACGCTTCCTGGTACACACCCTCCCACGATGGGGATCGTGAATCTAATGCTCCCTGGTACACACACTCCCACGCTGGTGATGGTGAAACTAACGGTCCCTGGTACACGCACTCCCACGGTGGTGATGGTGAACCTAACGCTCCTTGGTACTCACTCCCACGGTGGTGATGGTCAACCTAAAGCTCCCTGGTACACAGATACCCACGATGGTGAACCTAACGCTCCCTTGTACACACATTCCCACGGTGGTGATGGTGAACCTAACGCTCCCTGGTACACACACTCCCACGGTGGTGGAGATGACCCTAACGGTCTCTGGTACACACTCCCACGGTGGTGATGATAAAAACTAACGCTCCCTTGTACACACACTCCTATGGTGGTGACGGTGAACCTAACTCTCCCTGGTTTACTCCCACTGCGGTGAACCTAACGCTCCCTGGTACACACTCCCACGGCGGAGACAGCTCCTGGTACACTCCCACGATGGTGATGGTGACCCTAAATCTCCCTGGTACACACTCCCAAGGTGGTGATGGTGAACCTAACCTTCCGTACCACACTCCCACGGTGGTGACGGTGAACCTAACGCTCCATTGAACACACCTCCCACGGTGGTGATGGTGAACCTAATGCTCCCTGGTACACACACACTCCCACGGGGTGATGGTGAACCTAACACTCCCTGGTACACACACTCCACGGTGGTGATGGTGTACCTAACTCCCATGGTACACTCCCAGTGGTGACAGGTGAACCTAACGCTCCTGGTACACACACTCACACAGTGGTGATGGTGAACCTAACGCTCCCTGGTACATAGACACCCACGATGGTGAAACTAACACTCCCTGGTACACACACTCCCACTGGGGTGATGGTGAACCTAACGCTCCCTGGTGCCACACACTCCCACTGCGGTGAACCCTAACGCTCCTTGGTACACACACTCCCACGGCGGTGAACCTATGCCTCCCTGGTACACACACTCCCACGATGGTGATGGTGAACCCTAACTCTCCCTGGTACACACATTCCACGCAGGTGATGGTGAACCTAACGCTCCCTGGTACACCTCCCACGCTGGTGATGGTGAAACTAACGCTCCCTGGTACACGCACTCCAGTGGTGATGGTGAACATAACGCTCCTTGGTACTCACACTCCACGGTGGTGATGGTCAACCTAAAGCTCCCTGGTACACATACACCCACGATGGTGACGCTAACTCTCACTGGTACACACATTCCCACGGTGGTGATGGTGAACCTAACGCTCCCTGGTACACACTCCCACGGGGGTGATGGTGAACCTAACACTCCCTGGTACACACACTCCCACGGTGGTGATGGTGAACCTAACATCATGGTACACTCCCCACGGTGGTGACGGTGAACCTAACGCTCTGTTGCACCTCACACTGTGGTGATGGTGAACCTAACTCCCTGGTACACAGACACCCACGATGGTGAAACTAACGCTCCCTGGTTACACACACTCCCACTGGGGTGATGGTGAACCTAACGCTCCCTGGTACACACCTCCCACAGGGTGGAGATCCTAACGGTCTCTGGTACCTCCCACGGTGGTGATGGTGAAACTAACGCTCCCTGGTACACACACTCCATGGTGGTGATGGTGAACCTAACGCTTCCTCGTGAACACACTCCTGTGGTTGATGGTGAACCCTAGCTCCCAGGTACACACACTCCTGCGGTGAACCTAACGCTCCTGGTACACACACTCCCACGATGGTGATGGTGACCCTAATCTCCCTTACACACATTCCCACGGTGGTGATGAGTGAACCTAACGCTCCCTGGTACACCTCCCCAGTGGTGGTGAGATGACCTAACGGTCTCTGGTACACACTCCCCACGGTGGTGATGATGAAACTAACGCTCCCTGGTAACACTCCTATGGTGGTGACGTTGAACCTAACGCTCCTGGTACACACACTCCCACTGCGGTGAACCCTGCTCCTGGTACACACACTCACGGCGGAGGCCACGCTCCTGGTACACACACTCCCACGATGGTGATGGTGAACTAAATCTCCCTGGTACACACACACTCCCCAAGGTGGTGATGGTAAACCTAACGCTCCTGGTACACACACTCCCACGGTGAGCGGTGAACCTAACGCTCCCATTGAACACACACTCCCACGTGGTGATGGTGAACCTAATGCTCCTGGTACACACACTCCCACAGGGGTGATGAGTGAAACCTAACACTCCTGGTACACACACTCTCCGGTGGTGATGGTGTACCTAACATCCTGGTACACACACTCCCACGGTGGTGACGGTGAACCTAACGCTCCCTGGTACACACACTCACACAGTGTGATGGTGAACCCTAACGCTCCTGGTACATGGACACCGATGGTGAAACTAACACCCTGGTACACACACTCCCACTGGGGTGATGGTGAACCTAACGCTCCTGGTACACACCTCCCCTGCGGTGAACCTAACGCTCCTTGAATTTTACACTCCCACGGCGGTGAACCTACTTCGCTCCTCCTGTGCACCTCCCACGAGTGGTGATGGTGACCCTAACTTCTCCCTGATACACATTTCCCACGGTGGTGATGGTGAACCTAACGCTCCCTGGTACGCACACTCCAGCTGGTGATGGTGAAACCGCTCCCTGGTACACGCACTCCACGGTGATGGTGAACCTAACGCTCCTTGGTACTCACTCCACAGTGGTGATGGATCAACTAAAGCTCCCTGGTACACAGACACCCACGATGGTGACGCTAACTCTCTCTGGTACACACATTCCCACGGTGGTGATGGTGAACCTAACGCTCCTAATTTACACTCCCACGAGGGGTGATGGTGAACCCTAACACTCCTGGTACACACCTCCCACGGTGTTGATGTACCTAACGCTCCGTGGTACACACCTCCCACAGTGGTGACGGTGAACTAACGCTCCCTGGTGCACACACTCCACACAGTGGTGATGGTGAACCTAACTCCCTGGTACACAGACACCCACGATGGTGAAACTAACACTCCCTGGTACACACACTCCCCACGGGGGTGATGGTAAACCTAACGCTCCCTGGTACACACACTCCTGCAGTGAACCTACCGCTCCTTGGTACACACACTCCCCGGCAGAACCCTAACTTCCTGAACACCTCCCACGATGGTGATGGAGACCCTAACTCTCCTGGTACACATTCCCACGGTGGTGATGGTGAACCTCCCACACTCCACGCTGGTGATGGTGAAACTAACGCTCCTGTTTACACACTCCCACGGTGGTGATGGTGAACCTAGCTCCTTGGTACTCACTCCCACAGTGGTGATGGTCAACCTAAGCTCCCTAGGTACACAGACACCCACGATGGTGACCTAACTCTCCTTGTACACACATTCCCACAGTGGTGATGTGAACCTAAAGGCCCTGGTACACACTCCCACGCTGGTGATGGTGAAACTAACGCTCCTGGTACACACTCACGGTGGTGATGGTGAACCTAACGCTCCTTGCTCACTCCCACGGTGGTGATGGTCAACCCTAAAGCTCCTGGTACACAGACACCCACGATGGTGAACCTAACGCTCCCTGGTACACACTCCACGGTGGTGATGGTGAACCCTAACGCTCCCTGGTACACACACTCCACGGTGGTGAAGTGACCCTAACGGTCCCTGGTAAACCACCTCCCACGGTGGTGATGGTGAAACTAACGCTCCCTGGTACACACACTCCTATGGTGGTGACGGTGAACCTAACGCTCCCTCGTGAACACACTCCCTCTGTGGTTATGGTGAACCTAACGCTCCCAGGTACACACCTCCCCACTGCGGTGAACCTACACTCCCTGGTACACACCTCCCACGATGGTGATGGTGACCCTAACTCTCCCTTGTACACACATTCCCGCAGTGGTGATGGTGAACCTAACGCTCCCTGGTACACACACTCCCACGGTGGTGGAGATAACCCTAACGGTCTCTGGTACACACTCCACGGTGGTGATGGTGGCATAACGCTCCCTGGTACACACACTCCTATGGTGGTGAGTTGAACCCCTAACGCTCCCTGGTACACCTCCACTGCAGTGAACCTAACGCTCCTGGTACACACCTCCCCTGGCGGTGAACTTAAGCTCCCTGGTACACACACTCCCACGATGGTGATGAGCCCTAAATCTCCCTGGTACACACACTCCCAAGGTGGTGATGGTGAACCTAACGCTCCCTGGTACACACACTCCCACGGTGGTGACAGTGAACCCTAACGCTCCATGAACACACACTCCCACGGTGGTGATGGTGAACCCTAATGCTCTGGTACACACACTCCCACGAGTGATGGTGAACCCTAACACTCCCTACTCCCACAGTGGTGATGGTGTACCTAACGCTCTAGTACACACACTCCCACGGTGGTGACAGTGAACCTAACGCTCCCTGGTACACACACTCACACAGTGGTGATGGTGAACCTAACGCTCCTGGTACACATAGCACACAGTGGTGAAACTAACACTCCCTGGTACACACACTCCCACTGGGGTGATGGTGAACCTAACGCTCCCTGGTACACACCTCCCACTGCGGTGAACCTAACGCTCCTTGGTTACACACTCCCGGCGGTGAACCTAACGCTCCCCTACTCTCACACTCCCACGATGGTGATGGTGACCCTAACTCTCCCTGATACACACATTCCCACGGTGGTGATGGTGAACCTAACGCTCCCTGGTACACACACTCCCCACGCTGGTGATGAGTGAAACTAACCTCCCTGGTACACCTCCCACGGTGGTGATGGTGAACCTAACGCTCCTTAGTACTCACTCCCACAGTGGTGATGGTAAACCTAAAGCTCCCTGGTACACACACACCCACGATAGGTGACCCTAACTCTCCCTGGTACACACATTCCCACGGTGGTGATGATGAACCTAACGCTCCCTGGTACACACACTCCCACGCTGGTGATGGTGAAACTAACGCTCCCTGGGACACGCACTCCCACGGTGGTGATGGTGAACATAACGCTCCTTGGTACTCACTCCCACGGTGGTGATGGTCAACCTAAAGCTCCCTGGTACACAGACACCCACGCTGGTGACCCTAACTCTCCCTAGTACACACATTCCCACGGTGGTGATGGTGAACCTAACTCTCCCTGGTACACACACTCCCACGCTGGTGATGGTGAAAGTAACGCTCCCTGGTACACGCACTCCCAAGGTGGTGATGGTGAACCTAACGCTCCTTGGTACTCACTCCCACGGTGGTGATGGTCAACCTAAAGCTCCCTGGTACACAGACACCCACAATGGTGAGCCTAACGCTCCCTGGTACACACACTCCCACGGTGGTGATGGTGAACCTAACGCTCCCTGGTACACACACTCCCACGGTGGTGAAAATGACCCTAACGGTCCCTGGTAAACACACTCCCACGGTGGTGATGGTGAAAATAACGCTCCCTGGTACACACACTCCTATGGTGGTGACGGTAAACCTAACGCTCCCTCGTGCACACACTCCCTCGGTGGTTATGGTGAACCTAACGCTCCCTGGTACACAGACACCCACGATGGTGAACCTAACACTCCCTGGTACACACACTCCCACGGTGGTGATGGTGAACCTAACGCTCCCAGGTACACATACTCCCACTGCGGTGAACCTACCGCTCCCTTGTACGCACACTCCCACGGCGGTGAACTTAACGCTCCCTGGTACACACACTCCCACGATGGTGATGGTGACCCTAAATCTCCCTGGTACACACACTCACAAGGTGGTGATGGTGAACCCCTAACGCTCCCTGGTGCCACACACTCCACAGTGGTGACGGTGAACATAACGCTCCATTGAAGTCACACTCCCACAGTGAGTGGTGAACCTAATGCTCCCTGGTACACACAACCCTGAGGTGATGGTGATCCCTAATGCTCCCTGGTGCACACTGCCACAGGCCAGTGATGGTGAACCCTAACACTCCCACAGGTACACACTCCCCCACGGTGGTGATGGTGACCTAACGCTCCCTGGTACACACACCTCCACGGTGGTGATCGTCAACCTAACGCTCCCTGGTACACGCACTCCCACGGTGGTGATGGTGAACCTAACGCTCCCTGGTACACTCACTCCCACGGTGGTGAAGATAACCCTAACGCTCCGTGGTACACACACTCCCACGGTGGTGATGGTGAAAATAACGCTCCCTGGTACACACACTCCTACGGTGGTGACGGTGAACCTAACGCTCCCTCGTACACACACTTCCACGGTGGTGATGGTTAACCTAACGCTCCTAGTACCAGAGACACCCAAGATGGTGAACCTAACGCTCCCTGGTACACACACTCCCACGGTGGTGACGGTGAACCTAACGCTCCATTGAACACACACTACCACGGTGGTGATGGTGAACCTAACGCTCCCTGGTACACACACTCCCACGGTGGTGACGGTGAACCTAACGCTCCATTGAACACACACTCCCACGGTGGTGATGGGGAACCTAATGCTCCCTGGTACACACACTCCCACGGGGGTGATGGTGAACTTAACGCTCCCTGGTACACACACTGCCACGGTGGTGATGGTGAACCTAACACTCCCTGGTACACACACTCCCACGGTGGTGATGGTGTACCTAACGCTCCGTGGTACACACACTTCAACGGTGGTGACGGTGAACCTAACGCTCCCTGGTACACACACTCACACAGTGGTGATGGTGAACCTAACGCCCCATGGTACATAGACACCCACGATGGTGAAACTAACACTCCCTGGTACACACACTCCCACGGGGGTGATTGTGAACCTAACGCTCGCTGGTGCACACACTCCCACTGCGGTGAACAACGCTCCTTGGTACACACCCTCCCACGGCGGTGAACCTAACGCTCCCTGGTACACACATTCCCATGATGGTGATGGTGACCCTAACTCTCCCTGGTACACACATTTCCACGGTGGTGATGGTCAACCTAACGCTCCCTGGTACACACACTGCCACGGTGGTGATGGTGAACCTAACACTCCCTGGTGCACACACTCCCACGGTGGTGATGGTGTACCTAACGCTCCGTGGTACACACACTCCCACGGTGGTGACGGTGAGCCTAACGCTCCCTGGTACACACACTCACACAGTGGTGAGGGTAAACCTAACGCTCCCTGGTACACAGACACCCACGATGGTGAAACTAACACTCCCTGGAACACACACTCCCACGGGGGTGATGGTGAACCTAACGCTCCTTGGTACTCACTCCCACGGTGGTGATGGTCAACCTAAAGCTCCCTGGTACACAGACACCCACGATGGTGAACCTAACGCTCCCAGTTACAAACACTCCCACGGTGGTGATGGTGAACCTAACGCTCCCTGGTACACACATTCCCACGGTGGTGAAGATGACCCTAACGGTCCCTGGTACACACACTCCCACGGTGGTGATGGTGAAACTAACGCTCCCTGGTACACACTCCCACTGCGATT
>NW_024745693.1:0-7826 GCF_018991925.1 Homarus americanus
TCAATAACATTATGTATAAAATGCACAAACAGTTTTTTACGACACACTGAGTTTATTATTTGGGTAGTGTTTTGGCGTGTTTGTTTACAAAACACAAGCCCATACAGCCGGTCATTCTCCACACACTAACAACCCTCCCTACTGTAACTACGATAGTTGAACCAGTCTATATTAAACACTCGTTCCTCCTCCTCGCCAGCCACTTACGAGTCCCCAATAGTTTTTCTTCGCTTTCTCTCATTTCTTTTTAATAATAACAATAATACCAAGGATAGCTGCTGCGTCGTCTGCATTATTGTTGTGATGTTCCGTCTCCCTTCTACTCGCACAGCGGCGTTAACTTTTTTTTCTTGCTGTAGTAACTGAACCAAGAGCCACTCGTGTGACCACATTTGGAAGAAATTACTCGTAATTTCTTGCTCCAAATTAATTGCTCATCAAAGGGATCGTGTGACCGTAACTTAAGTCACCCTTTAAGAAAAACTGTAAATACTGATTCACAAAACTTAAGGATAATTTCTGACTTGGAACCATCGGTGTAATGCAGAAAACAATTATTGTATTCTAAAACCTACCCAAGAAATCTTTTACCCACTTACGATATAATTCTTTTCTATTCCATCAATAGATGTTATTTTACTTTTTTATACGTATTTTTATTTTAGTAATTTATAAACTATTTTCTTTATATACTTCATTACCTTTTAGTGTAATGAAGAGAATGAATTACAGAAGGGTTTTATAATTATATTGCGAACAATATTTTTCCTCGCAATAAATAAACAATGACGATGATCTTGTTTACAATATGGAGCTTGATGTCTTACTCCATGTTCGTTTATTACATTTTCTGCCATACCCGACTGTTCTTTTCTTTCTTGTGGTGAAGGTTTTTGACAATTGATATATATATATATAAAGTTGAGTTAAGAATAATGACTCTGATATTATAGCCATTAGGTCCTGAATAATAAGTGGTGTCTAAGTGAACAAATGTATGATGTCTTCAATTACCAGCGTAGTGGGGGGTAACAGTGGGGGTAGAAGCGAAGGGTAGGAGTGAAGGGTGGGAGTAAGGCGTGGGAGTAAGGGGTGGGAGTAAGGGGTGGGAGTAAGGGGTGGGAGTAAGGCGTGGGAGTAAGGGTGGGAGTAAGGGGTGGGA
This sequence comes from Homarus americanus, assembly GCF_018991925.1. NCBI lineage: Eukaryota > Metazoa > Arthropoda > Malacostraca > Decapoda > Nephropidae > Homarus > Homarus americanus. The sequence continues at coordinate 1,163 of NW_024745693.1, forward strand.
GTAAGGGGTAGGAGTAAGGGGTGGGAGTAAGGGGTGGGAGTAAGGGATGGGAGTAATGGGTGGGAGTAAGAATTGGGAGTAAGAGTTGGGAGTGGGGGTGGGGTAAGGCGTGGGAGTAGGCGTGGGAGTAGGGCGTGGAGTAAAGGGGGTGGGGAGTAAGGGGGTGGGAAGTAAAGGGGTGGGAGTAAGGGGTGGGGAATCAAGGCGTAGGAGTAAGGCGTGGGGGTGGGAGTAAATTGGGAGTAAGGGGGTGGGAGTAAGGGGAATTGGGGTAAGAGGGTGGAAGTAAGGGTGGGAGTAAGGGGTGAGATGGGGGTGGGAGTAAGGGGGTAGGAGTAAGGGTGGGAGTAAGAGTTGGGAGTAGAGTGGTGGGAGTGAGGGGTGGGAGTAAGGGGTGGGAGTAAGGCGTGGGAGTAAGGGTAGGAGTAAGGGGTGGGAGTAAGGGGTGCGAGTAAGGGGTAGGAGTAAGGGGTGGGAGTAAGGGGTGGGAGTAAGGGGTGGGAGTAGAGGTGGGAGTGGGCGTGGGAGTAAGGGTGGGGGAGTAAGAATTGGGGTAAAGGGGTGCAGTGAAGGGTAGGAGTAAGGGGTGGGGAGTAAGGGGTGGGAGTAAAGGGGGTGGGAGTGGAAGCGTGGAAGTAAGAGATTGGGATTGAGGGTGCAGGATTAAGAGTTGGGAGGTAAGGGGTGGGATCAAGAGTTGGGAGTGGGGAGTTGGCAGTGGGGTTGTGATGAGGTGGGAGTGGGGGTGGGAGCAAGGGGTACGAGTAAGAGGGTGGAAGCAAGGGGTGGGAGTAAGGGGTATGAGTAAGTGGTAGGAGTAAGTGGTAAGAGTAAGGGGTAGAAGTAAGGGGTAGAAGTAAGGGGTAGGAGTAAGGGGTAGAAGTAAGGGGTAGAAGGAAGGGGTGGGAGCAAGGGGTGGGAATAAGGGGTGGGAATAAGGGGTGGGATTAAGGGGTGGGAGTAAGGAGTAGGTGTAAGGGGTAGGAGTGACGAGTAAGAATGTGGGACAAGAGGGAGGGGTAGCAGTGGGGGGTAGGGTTAGGTTACAAACTTCTATTTACTTCATCATCTGTATCCTGCTGGTGATGTTCTCTCTTTAAACAATTTGTAAAATAAATAAATAAATGGTCAGGTGTAAATGGTAAGAATTTAACAGAGTAATACTGAGGTATTACAAGAAAGAACTAAAACTGTCCACTGTGTGTATCAACATTTTATAAAAGTATTTGTGAAGCTGTAAAATACTTAGATATAAACTTTTAATTCAACTCTGTAATAAAAATAATTGCAATAATGAATCTAAACAAGAAATGAACTGGGTGAAAAAAATCTACAAAATACTAAAAATATAAAAAAGAAGAATTACAGTAAAACCTGAATCATTGTAATAAACATTATTAAACTTTTCGTTGTTATGACCTAAAACAAACAAGGAAGACTCGTCTAGATTTTCGCTCTGTGAATTAACTCCTTGGATCGCTTTTGGGCAAGAGGGGAGTTACTCCGACTTATTCCGTGAAAATATTCCCAACTGTCCATAGAATCCGTTACAGTTTCCTTTATAGTAAGTGACTCACAAATGATTAATATTCCCATTCACCAATACTTTATTATATCAGAGAACAGTGCAGAGATAAGCTGGCCAATGAGCGATGGTCAAAGATAATACAGATTTAATACTGGATTGATAAGTACAGCTATAGTGATTTGTTTCATGTTACAGTAATAATAAACTTTATCAAATGTTATAACTACCAAAGTGTTATTTTCGTGATCGATACCCTGCTGCCAGGATTATAACATCGTTTAAAAGTTCAGTAAAAATATCATGCAGATTAAAACCTAACCTAGTGTATCGTAACCTAACTTAGCCTTTCCTAAGCTAACTTAGACTATCCTAAACTAGCCTAACCTATCCTAATCACACCAAACCTAACCTATCCTAAATTTATATATCATCAACAGATTTATAGATATGTTGGAGAAATAATTATCAAAAGTTTGTTGTCTCTGCAAATGTATTTTTAAAAAAGAAAATGAAATTAAAACTTTCTAGAGAACTCAATTGTGTCATGAGCGTTGCGGCTTGGTTAGGTTAGGTAACATTAGGTTAGGTTAGATAAGGTAAGGTAAGATTAGGTAAGGTGAGGTAGTGTTAGGGTTAAATACATTTTACTAATTTTGCATCAAAATAATCACGACTGAAGGTATCGGATAAAAAACCTCTGAATATAATTCTTTTTCTGAGAAAAAAATTTCTTTACCACTTATTTTTTGCCCCACTTTTTTTATTAAGTTTGATGAACTTAGATTAGGTTAGGTATTATTTAACTCTGAGTCATGGGTACTTATTGGATACTTGGCAGAATAACTTGTTATAACTTGGTCCTAACAAAGGCGGAGTCTAAGCAAAAATGTTCACTTGACCTCATATTTGGATTTCATTACTGAAGGATATTTACAGCTATACCACATTAATAAGATCTATCTGCAAGTTTATTCAGTCATAAAAAAAAATATACCCTAAATGTGGACAATAAAAATCTTCTATTTTGGTACACATTACTTGAAAAGTTGTAAGAAGACAAAAGCTGCATCTCTTCCATAAAGCGAGAAATAGAACAGCCAAGCCTCTTCTTGTCGTAAAAAAAAACTAATATTGTATTTTAGTATGTTGATGTACAAAACATTTTCTTCATTATTCTATGATAAAACAAGTCTAACAAGCATTATTAAAACATATATTATTAATTTTTTTTCATGCAATCCGGAAATAGCGACTACTATATCCAGGTTGATCGTGTTGAGGTCCTGTAAGTTACAGGCTAGATTACGAGCTCACTTACGGAGTTCGATGCCAAATATTTGTTTTGAGAATCCCGATCGGAGACTGTAAGTCCAGTTACTTGGTAAACAAGTAGATACAGTGAAATAAACTGCTGTACCTAAATATTATGTAACTCAAAATATATTCCCAAAACAGCACGTTTACAGATGAAAATAAAAAAAAGCATAAATAATACAAACAAAATCAATTAATATGTTTTTTATTACAGTATTTTTAAATATCAGAAGCGTAGGTTCAGCGCTTCTTTTGTGTCTTTTTCCCGGTGAAGATGTAGTCTCCCCATGGCAAGTACTGGTCCTTTTGTACACGGCAGAAAGTGGTAGTTTCCTTCTTCTTCTTGTTGTTTTGGGTCTTGTTGTTTTGGGTCTTAGTGTGTTTTGTTGTCTGCAGTTTGTTAGATCGGGGGCCCTTCTCCTTCATCTGGCAAGGCTTCACCTCCACCTTAGTCACCTTCGATACAGTGCGTCGGAACACCATTGTGATGTACTGACACTAACAACTCTCTCACTGAGGTCAAATCAAAATTTGACCATACAGAAAGAATTACGGTTTAATAAGGTTGGAATTTAAAGAAATTGACAACAAAATAAAGCTCTGTTTATCACTATAGTAAAGAGGGATGGTGTTTGTAAAGATGATGGATGGTGTTATAATATGTAGTGATGATGGATGGTGTTATATGTAGTGATGATGGATGGCGTTATATTGTAGTAATGATGGATGGTGTTATATGTAGTGATGATAAGAGGGTAATATATGTAGTGATGATGGATGGTGTTATATATATATATATATTGATGATGCATGATGTTATATGTAGTGATGATGGTTGGTGTTATATGTAGTGATGCTGGATGGTGTTATATGTAGTGATGATGGATAGAGTTATATGTAGTGATGATGGATGATGTTATATGTAGTGATGATAGGTTGGTTTTATATGTAATGATGATGGATGGTGTTATATGTAGTGATGATGGATGGAGTTATATGTAGTGATGATGGATGATGTTATATGTAGTGATGATGGTTGGTGTTATATGTAATGATGTCGGATGGTGTTATATGTCGTGATGGATGGTTCTATATGTAGTGATGGTGGATGGTGTTATATGTAGTGATGATGGATCGTGTTATATGTAGTGATGATGGATAGTATTATATGTAGTGATGATGATGGATGGTGTTATAAATAGTGATGATGGATGTTATATGTAGTGATGAAGGATGGTGTTAGTGAAGATTGTGAAGTGAGATGTAGTGAAGATTGTGAAGTGAGATGTAGTGAAGATTGTGAAGTCAGATGTGGTGAAGATTGTGAAGTGAGATGTAGTGAAGATTGTGAAGTGAGATGTAGTGAAGATTGTGAAGTGAGATGTAATGAAGATTGTGAAGTGAGATGTAGTGAAGATTGTGAAGTGAGATGTAGTGAAGATTGTGAAGTGAGATGTAGTGAAAATTGTGAAGTGAGATGTAGTGAAGATTGTGAAGTGAGATGTAGTGAAGATTGTGAAGTGACATGTAGTGAAGATTGTGAAGTGAGATGTAGTGAAGATTGTGAAGTGAGATGTAATGAAGATTGTGAAGTGAGATGTAGTGAAGATTGTGAGTGAGATGTGGTGAAGATTATGAAGTGAGAGTGTTGAAGATTGTGGCAGAGTGAGGATGTGGTGAAGATTAGTGTGAGGATGTGGTTAAGATTGTGAGTGAGATATGGTGAAGGTGTGAAGTGAGATGTAGTGAAGATGTGAAGAGTGAGATGTATTGAGAAGATTGTGAAGTGAGAGATGTAGTGAAGGATTTGTGAGAGTGAGATGTGAGTGAAGGATTATTGTGAGTGAGATGTAGTGAAGATTGTGGAAGTGGGAGTAGTGAAGATTGTGAAGTGAGGATGTAGTGAAGATTGTGTAGTGAGATGTAGTGAAGATTGTGAAGTGAGATGTAGTGAAGATTGTGAAGTGAGATGTAGTGAAGATTGTGAAGTGAGATGTAGTAAAGATTGTGAAGTGAGATATGGTGAAGATTGTGAAGTGAGATGTAGTGAAAGATTGTGAAGTGAGATGTAGTGAAGATTGTGAAGTGAGATGTATTGAAGATTGTGAAGTGAGATGTAGTGAAGATTGTGAAGTGAGATGTAGTGAAGTTTGTGAAGTGGGATGTAGTGAAGATTGTGAAGTGAGATGTAGTGAAGATTGTGAAGTGGGATGTAGTGAAGATTGTGAAGTGGGATGTAGTGAAGATTGTGAAGTGAGATGTAGTGAAGATTGTGAAGTGAGATGTAGTGAAGATTGTGAAGTGAGATGTAGTGAAGATTGTGAAGTGAGATGTAGTGAAGATTGTGAAGTGAGATGTAGTGAAGATTGTGAAGTGAGATGTAGTGAAGATTGTGAAGTGAGATGTAGTGAAGATTGTGAAGTGGGATGTAGTGAAGATTGTGAAGTGAGATGTAGTGAAGATTGTGAAGTGAGATGTAGTGAAGATTGTGAAGTGAGATGTAGTGAAGATTGTGAAGTGAGATGTAGTGAAGATTGTGAAGTGAGATGTAGTGAAGATTGTGAAGTGAGATGTGGTAAAGATTGTGAAGTGAGATGTGGTGAAGATTGTGAAGTGAGATTTGGTGAAGATTGTGAAGTGAGATGTGGTGAAGATTGTGAAGTGAGATATGGTGAAGATTGTGAAGTAAGATGTAGTGAAGATGTGAAGTGAGATGTAGTGAAGATTGTGAAGTGAGATGTAGTGAAGGTTGTGAAGTGAGATGTAGTGAAGATTGTGTAGTGAGATGTAGTGAAGTTTGTGAAGTGAGATGTAGTGAAGATTGTGAAGTGAGATGTAGTGAAGATTGTGAAGTGAAATGTAGTGAAGATTGTGAGGTGAGATGTAGTAAAGATTGTGAGGTGAACATAAGAACATAAGAACATAAGAAAGTGGGATACTGCAGGAGGCCGACTGGCCCATACAGGGCAGATCCTTTCACACCCATCCCAGCACTTCCATGTGCCTATCCAACTTCGTCTTGAAGCTCCCTAGCGTCCCCGATCCTACTATAGCACTCGGTAGCCTATTCCACATATCCACAACTCTATTACCAAACCAGTGCTTGCTATATCCTTTCTGAATCGGAATTTATCTAATTTAAAGCCATTTGTTCTAGTTATTTTCATTATTACTGAGCTCAAGGGCATCTTCCATTACCCTTGGTAATCCACTTACCCACTTGTACACCTCTATCATATCTCCCTAACTCTACGCCTCTCTAATGAATGTAAGCCCTAAGCTTTTCAGTCTTTCTTCATATGGAAGGTTTCTAATATTATGGATCATTTTGTCATTCTTCTTTGTACTCTCTCCAAAGAATCTGTCCATTCTATAATAAGGACACCAGAACTTCAGACATATAATCCATATGTGAAAAAGCCTCATTAATGCTAGGTAAAGTTTCAAGATAACGTCAGCAGTTCTGTTACTCACAGACCTAGATATGAACCCAAGAATCCTGTTTGCCTTGTTGCGAACGCTAATACATTGTTTTCTAGGTTTCAAGTCATTGCTAACAAATACACCTTGATTTTTTTCACAAACTGAGTTTTCTATTTCCGTGTTACCTAGTTTATACTTAACGTTTGTATTCGTCTTCCCTATCTGTAGTACCTTGCATTTATCACTATTAAAATTCATTTGCCAGTCTACTGATCACTCATGTAAGGTATCTAGATCTCTTTGAAGGTGTTCAAAGTCACTGTCTGAATTTATCACTCTCCCCATTTTCGTATCATCTGCAAATTTACTAATCCTACTAGTTATGCCTAAATCAAGATC
>NW_024745694.1:0-92639 GCF_018991925.1 Homarus americanus
GGTGTGTCTGTTCTGGGCAGCCGAAACGCTGTTATTCATTCAAACTTGGTGGAAAAATCAAAAATTCGTAGAGTGGAACAAACCTGGTCCCATGTCGATGGTTTCTTTAGGAAGGCATTAATTAACCATTTTGTCGTTGCTGTCGCTGACGGAGGTTCGCTCTAACCAAGCATGAGTTCAAACTTTCACCTGGCACGAAGGGCCCGTTCACTTTATCTATATATATCCTCAAGAGAGAGAGAGAGAGAGATGCTATGTGATACTTGATATTCACGAATATATCCGACATGACAGCCCTTAACTGTGGTATATTTTGGGTGTCAAGCGGTCAAGAGGTCAGAGGTCATGGTCACAGTCAGAAGGTCACGGTCAAGGTCACGTTCACAGTCAACAGGTCACGGTCACAGTCAGGAGGTCAAGGTCACAGTCAGGAGGTCAAGGTTACACTCAAGAGGTCAAGGTCACAGTCAAGTGCACAGAATGGTATACTACGGGTCTAATCCTCCCATGACTGTAAGACTGTTCCTGTCTCCTCTTTATTCTGATGTACTGACTGTTTAAAACTGCACGTTCTTTCTCCAGTCTATGTACAGTGGACATAGATACAGTTACCATATTTGACACTAATGACCCTTTGACACTTTAACATGACACTTGTTACGAACCCTCCACCCAGCACTACGAACCACGCCATCTATTGTCCTGATCTACCTGCACCACGAGCAACGCCATCTAGGGACGAGACAGAGTATGACTCGTCTTAGTTAACACTCCGGGTTTCCCTTCTCCATATCCTGGTTGTTGCGTCACTTCCTCCAAGTCTTCTTTGTGAGCTCCAATTCGAGGACTTGGCTGGGAAGTGACCACAGGATCATCTATCCTCTAAACCTACGGACAGTGACTACTACCGTCTTCTACAATACTCAGCCTTACTCGTCAGCCATCTCAGCTCCTCCTTAAGTACTTGTATCTTGTATTGCCTCCCCCACGTCCACTTGCTTCAAAATTGTTTTATGTTGTATTAATATGTATATACTGTTAATGTTTAGGTTAAGTTTGGTTAAGGGTAATTTATAAGCTGAATATTTTGTTTAGGAATTTATGGCTTTATTATACACCACGAAAACTCGCATCCTTTGTCTACCCTTTTATAGTCCGATTGTCTTTGTTTTTTTGTTGTTACCTGTTGGGATCTGGGTAGACGTATAACTATATTCTAAATCCCCAACTCTAACACACTGTGGCTGGGGTGTGCGACCTTGACACTCATATGGCACAGATTTCGTAGTTCCGTGATCAAGAATGACTGACACGGCTCCTCGCTCTCACCTTCTCAGTAAGACAGTCAGGCTCCCTCAATCTCCTCACCTTCTCAGTAAGACAGTCAGGCTCCTTCCTCTCCTCACCTTCTCAGTAAGACAGTCAGGCTCCTTCACTCTCCCCACCTTCTCAGTAAGACAGTCAGGCTCCTTCCTCTCCTCACCTCCAGTAAGACAGTCAGGCTCCTTCCTCTTCACCTTCTCAGTAAGACAGTCAGGCTCCCTCAATCTCCTCACCTTCTCAGTAGACAGTCAGGCTCCTTCACTCTTCACCTTCTCAGTAAGACAGTCAGGCTCCTCAATCTCCTCACACCTTCTCAGTAAGACAGTCAGGCTCCTTCACTCTCCCTCACCTCAGTAGACAGTCAGGCTCTTCCTCTCTCACCTTCTCAGTAAGACAGTCGGCTCCTTCCTCTCTCCTCAGTAAGACAGTCAGGCTCCTTCACTCTCCTCACCTTCTCAGTAAGACAGTCAGGCTCCTTCCTCTCCCTCACCTTCTCAGTTAGACAGTCAGGCTCCTTCCTCTCCTCACCTTCTCAGTAAGACAGTCAGGCTCCTTCCCTCTCCTCACCTTCTCAGTAAGACAGTCAGGCTCCTTCACTCTCTCACCTTCTCAGTAAGACAGTCAGGCTCCTTCTCTCCTCACCTTCTCAGTAAGACAGTCAGGCTCCTTCACTCTCCTCACCTTCTCAGTAAGACAGTCAGGCTCCTTCACTCTCCTCACCTTCTCAGTAAGACAGTCAGGCTCCTTCACTCTCCTCACCTTCTCAGTTAGACAGTCAGGCTCCTTCACTCTCCTCACCTTCTCAGTAGAACAGTCAGGCTCCTTCACTCTCCTCACCTTCTCAGTAAGACAGTCAGGCTCCTTCTCTCTCACCTTCTCAGTAAGACAGTCAGGCTCCTTCCTCTCCCTCACCTCCAGTTAGACAGTCAGGCTCCTTCCTCTCCTCCCTTCTCAGTGCAGTCAGGCTCCTTCCTCTCCTCCACCTTCTCAGTGACAGTCAGGCTCCTTCCTCTCCCTCCCCTTCTCAGTTAGACAGTCAGGCTCCTTCTCTCCTCACCTTCTCAGTAAGACAGTCAGGCTCCTTCATCTCTATGCCATCTCCTTCATCTCTCACTCACGCTTAATGTGCCGAGATGTGTGCATTGCTCCATCTCTCGCTTAACGTTTACCAGATTTTCCTTCTTTCCCTATCGATCGTCGGTGTTCAGGGGTGTGTGACGGCGTGAGGTGAGAGAGTGAGAATGTTGTGAGTGTGAGCGTGAGAAAGTGAGTATTGTGGTGTGTGAGGTGAGAGGTTGTAGTGTGAAGAGTGAATGTTGTGAGGTGTGAGCGGAGAGTGAGTATTGTGGTGTGTGTGAGGTGAGGTTGTGATGTGAGCGTGAGTGGTGAGTGATGATTGTGAGGTGAGAGGTTGTGGTGTGGAGAAGGTTGTGAGTGTGAGCGTGAAGTGTGGTATTGGGGGTGTGTGAGGTGAAGTTGTGAGTGTGAGAGGAAAGGTTGTGAGGTGTGAGCGTGAGAGAGTGTGTGAGTGTGTGAGAGTGAGAGGTTGTGAGGAGAGGTTGTGGTGTGAGAGCGAGAGTAGAGCTTGTGTGTGGGTGAGAATGTTGTGAGAAATGAGAATGTTGTGTGAGTGTGAAGAGTGTTAGGGCAGGCGTGAGTGGTGGTGGTGAGTAGAGTGTGTGAGGGTTAGTGTGAGGTGAGAGTGTGTGAGTGTGGAAGCGTGAGAGAGTGAGGTGTTGTCTGAATAACTATACCTAAGAGAGCTGCTTCCTACCCTACTGATAATAAAACGCTAGGATGGTACCCACACCACTAGCCTGCTGTGAGGGCTAGATCATACCGCTACTCCCATCTGCCGTGCGTCTCATTGTGCTGCTTCTGACGTCTCCTCCACCACCTGTGTCTCTCCTCGACCACCTGTGTCTCTCCTCACCACCTGTGTCTCTCCTCGACACCTGTGTCTCCCACACCACCTGTGTCTCCTTCATCACTCGTGCTTCAGCTACCTGTTGGTCTATATGTTCCAGGGGTCAGCTAACATTGACATTTTGACATTGTTTACATTTTAGCCTTCTGTTCTATAAGAGTCGCTGGCTCGACCCCGGGGCACTGCCAGGCCATGGACTTTTGGCGGGGAAGTGGTCGAATGCAGTGCTGGTCTCTCTCTCTCTCTCTCTCTCTCTCTCTCTCTCTCTCTCTCTGCCGTCGTTTGCGTGAGCTTCTCTCCCCCCCATCCTCCTCCTCCCCTCTAGTATACTCCCCACCTTCCTCCTTTCCCTTCAATATCTTCCCTCCTCTCCTCCAATATCTTCCCTCCCTCTCTCCCTCCAATATCTTCCTCCTCTCTCTCCAATATCCTCCTCCTCCCCACCCACAGGACCTTTACGACATCCATGTCACCTTTTCCTCCAACACTTTATTAACTTTCCAAATTTCCTCTGGTGTAAACAATCTCAACTGGGGAACCTCCTCGTGGACCCAATTAACATGTCATTGTTAGATTAAAAGTGTATCAATATGACTCATTTGGACAGAAGGTTATATGGTGGTAGAGGAAACACAGAACTTGAAGAGACTACACTTTAACGTAGCGTTTCGTCACGGAGGACTTTATCAAGGAGTTGGTGAAGAAACGGTGGAAGTAAAGTTGTTTCTCTTGAGGCCTGTGTTTCCTCCGCCACCATATAACATAACATATTTATAACATAACAGCGTTAGGGTGTTTAATCATCAGGTGAAATAAATTGTGGTTTGGTTTAGGTTAGGTCAGGTTAGGTTAGGTTGGGTTGGGTTGGGTTGGGTTAGGTTAGGTTAGGTTGGTTGGGTTGGGTTGGGTTGGGTTAGCGTTAGGGTTTTGAATTATGTGAAATAAGCTGGTGTGCCTAATCATTAGTTTAAGTTAGGTTAGGTCACGTCAGTTTAAATTAGGTTAAAATAGGTTATGTTAGGCTAAATTAGGGTTCGGCTAGGTTAAGTTAGCATCAGGATATGTAGTTAATCATTTGAAACAAACTAGAGTGCTTAATCTTCAGATTAAATTAGGTTAGGTCAAGTCAGGTTAGGTTAAATTAGTTAGGTTAGGTTAGCGTCACGGTATATAATTCATTATGTCAAATAAATTAGGATGCCTTATTCTTGAAATTTATATATCCAATATTAAAACTGAAACTAATACTAATGAAACAACTTTGGGATGATCCAATTTCAACAGATCAATGTTCACTTTGAAGATGGTGACCTTCAGTTCAGTAATTATGGCCGCCTAGCTCCTGCCCGCCCAGCTAAGTGGCTCAATTGTGAGGCAGATATTGAAGGACTCACTCCCCGTGATCGAAGCCTTCTCTCCGCTGCCTCAACTTAATTAAATTTCCCGGCCATCAGGGTGGAAGTATTTTTAGAGCTAGTCTGTACCTCTGAGGGAATGTGTGTGTGTGCGTCGCGGTGTTCCACATGATGTCTCAATCTTGCTGAAGCTCTGGTCGTAGTGACATCCCCTAACATGAAGGTCAGGTCGTAGTTATGCTCCATGAAGTGAACCTCAGGTCGAAGCTACATTCCGTAAAATGAAGCTTTGTTTCCATGTTTCTGTGATGTGGCGCTCAATGCTCGGTTTCTGTACCTGTAATATGACACTCGGTGCACTTTTCTTTACCTGTGGACCATCTGAAATGTTGTTATGGAGACACATGAATCACCCGATGATTAACCATCCTAACATTAACCTAACCTAACCTTACCGCCCTTCAGGTAGCTTAAGGGTATTTAATCATCAGGTGAAGTAAACTGGGGTCCCCAAACTAAAGGTGATAATCTTTTTGTTAGTTTTTATGCATATTTGGTAGGATTATATTCATATGCGTTTGAAAGCGCTTCAGTGCAGATACATGATGAACATTATTGCCCTGTGTTGATAACGTCTGCATAACATATAGGCACCCTGTAGATGCCAGCACCGCCTACTACTACTACTTTTTAATGGCCTCCAACTTCCACTTATAGCAATACCTTCACTATTTTATTAACTATCCTAATACAAATGTAACTACCTTAGCTGAGTTAGTTCAGTGACTGTTGCCTTATAGTCTATGTCTGCGACTGTTGTTGGCTTAGGGCTGATGCTCTGGTTCCTCTGAGGCAAAGCAATGCAGACCTAACTAGAGAGGACAGGCGACTTCTCAACCAGGTTGCAACGTAGCTTCTGAGCTGTTGCTTCTGTTCAAATGACACCTCGGCCAGTCTTGCTTAGAAGCCTCTTGCACTTGGTCCCATCCCGCCAGAGGTTGTGAACATCGGAGGAGCAAGCTGCCTTGGTCCACGTTCTGAATTCTTTTTCATACACCCTGTTGTTATCGTTCTCATTCCTCCAGCCTCGAGAGATAGTCACAGTGACCTGCGGCCATGGGGTCGAATATCCTGATATCAAAGAAGGGTGTTGGAAGTCCGGTGACGTCGTTGCAGATTTCCTTCAGCACATTCGCTGTGAGATCCTTACTTCTTCATGCCTCATACATACGAAGTCACCCCTTGTTGCACACCATGGCGCATAGTGGTCCCAAACCTAGAATCTGGCCAAAATTCCAAATGAGCAAATTTATAAAAAAATAATTATTAAGATAAACAGGTTTGGGGTTCATAACACCAATAAAAAAAATGGATGTGATGTGTAGTTTTCAATTTAGAAAATTTAAGTAGTTACACTGAAACTACAAATGCGTGTTTTGGGTTCTGGATACCTCTGGTAATACTTAAAATATTTTGTCGAATACAAAAAATAAATGCATTAATGCCATGTGTTGCATATTCGTTGCATGTTGCAAGTGTATAAAGTTAAATATGAATTCCATCGAGTTTCATTATGAGATGCATACCATTGTCCCAAATCGGCAAATAATGGATGTTGACAACATAAATTAGCGTTGGTACCGACTTGTCGGTTTGAATATTGTGCCATACTCCGTTTTCTTTTTGGCCCTGTGTTGACATCACTCCATATCATTCTTATTCACGAATCATTTTAAGGTCGGTTCATAATCTGTAGTGTGGATTTTCTTAAAATAAAAGTATACCAATACTTTCTGAACCTGAAAAACAACTAAAACGTGTATTTTTTATTTTTTTTTGTTTAGAAGGAAAAATCACCCAACTACCCTTTAATCTCCGGAAAAATATGATAGTTACTCTACGTAAATCAATATCATAGAAAATGTTCAAAGGTAAATTTCAATGCAAGAATCAAGACAAAGAACCACTCAAGACTTAATGAATTGGCTTTTAGCGACGTTCGGCCTCATGGTAGCCAGCTACAGGAAATTAAAACGTAAAAATGCACAACACCATTGACAAAGGAAGTGGTAGCATCTTGAGGGAGCCTGATGTGTCGATGAATCTTCCTGAAGATGAATGAAGTCAACCTGCATATTGTATATAATACTTTAAGCATAGTGTGAAGGCGAGTGTGCATTATTTGTTGTTTGTAAGTAAGTGAGCGTAAGTTATGAATCTTAATGATAATGAGTGTGTACAGGTGGTGTGTGTGATTGCAAAGGACGGAGTTGTGTAGATCATTACTTCTAATTATTAATAAGCTAGCTGGAAGATTCGTGCATACCTCACGTTTATGTAGTAAACTAAGTACTGTCACCTAAGTGTGTCTTTTGTAACCTTACTTTGACAGTATATTTGTGACAATGAATATACTGTACACAAAGTTGAACGGATTTGAAACCGCGTTTAAATGTCCGTAGAATTTGTCGTGATTTCTTGGTCGAGGTCGTAGGATGAGCCACACCCGCAGGGGTAGGCCTGCCTTCGACTGGCTTACCATACCTACAGCAATGGCGTTTGTAACTACTACTACTAAACATTATCTCAGATGTGTAAAAGTTAAGATGTTGCCTAATTAACACATCAGCGCCGCAATATTAAAGAGGAGTAAGAACTAATTTAACTGTAGTTGATGAGTCGCACGTTGATTGGCTGCGCGTGGTTGTCTCCGCCAATCACACGCCAACAAATTTTGTCATATATGTCAGTTAGAAAATACTTAATTAACCAGGTAATTAATGATAAATTTTACAAATATTAAAAATATGATGCAATAAATTACTTTTGCACTATGGATGCATATTAATGACTCAGGAGTACCAACGTCTACGATATTTAAAGATGTTTACATTCCCGGTGTTAAAGGTTGTGCTAATATTTGTAACACTGGTTATGGTGATGCATGTGTGTTAGGTCAGTGATAGTCTTATTACATGTTAGTAGGGTTGTGTTAACATATGACAGACGTACTGTACACGTAGATGTTAAATGGATAAGTATAGCCAACAGCGGCGAGGTGTATGAGTCGTACCAACACTCAGATTATGGCGACACTGCCTTAGACGAGAAAATAGATCATCTGAACATTAGACACCCTGGCTTATTTCAGCTTAAGATTAACCTAACCACACCATTATGTCCTTCCTGCCCACACTGTGTCCTTCCTGCCCACACTGTGTCCTTCCTGCCCACACTGTGTCCTTCCTGCCCACACTGTGTCCTTCCTGTCCACACTGTGTCCTTCCTGCCCACACTATGTCCTTCCTGCCCACTTGAAGCCTGAGTCACTGGTTGAGGCGAATCACTATCGGTCGGCCAGGTGACGGCAGTGAGGGAGGAGCGTCGCCCAGCTGGAGGTGAGCAACACATGACATCCTCACCTCACCCCTCCTCACCCTCCTCACCTCCTCACCCCCTCACCTCCCTCACCCTCCCTCACCTCCTCACCTCCTCACCTCCGCCTCCTCCTCACCTCCTGCCTCCTCCTCACCTCCTCACCCTCCCTCACCTCACTCCTCCCTCACACCCCCTCCTCGACGTGGTGAGTGACGTTGAGATGAAGAGCCACGTGTGACCCCATGAGTGACGTGTTAGTGACCCTGAGTGACGTGTTAATGACCCAGAGATTGACGTGTTAATGACCCAAACGACGTGTTAGTGACCCAGTGAGTGACGAGTTAGTGACCCAGAACGACGTGTTAGTGACCCAGTGAGTGACGAGTTAGTGACCCAGAACGACGAGTTAGTGACCCAGTGAGTGACGAGTTAGTGACCCAGTGAGTGACGTGTTAGTGACCTTGAGTGACGTGCTGGTGATGGAGAGCCACATGAGCCACCCAGTGAGTGATGACGCCTTCACCTGTTCTTTTTCCCTGCATCAGACAGGAGGAACCCGGGCTGGCATAGGACCCAGAAGGCGGGGAAAAATATTTGCGAATTTCAACGCTGGGGAATATTTTATTACTTAATACCTGAAGATTACATACTCACGGCTTGTTTCACCTGAAGATTAACCACCCCAACGGTACCTGGGGTGATGGGGTTAGTTAGGTTTAGAACGTTAGGGTGGTATTCTTCTGGTGAAATAAATTGGAGTGTCTAATCTTCAAGTGATTCCTTATTAATTTATTTCTGTATTCTTCCTTTTTCCTCTCATCACCTCACCTCCTTCCTTCACCTCACCCCACCCCACCCCACCTCACCTCCTTCCTTCCTCACTCCACTCCACCCCACACCCCACCCCACACCTCGTCACCACTGCTCACACGAGATGGGAAAAGACAGCTGCAGAAGTGAAAGGTGAGATGACATGAAGATTAGGTACCAGCTTATTTCACCTGATGTTAAGTTTAATCATCAAGTGTGATAAGCTGGGGTGGGTGAAGGAGTGGGTGAAGGGGTGGGTGAAGGTGAGTGAAGGGGTGTGGGGAAGGAACTGGTGTCTTTGTTCAGCTAAGAGCATCCTGAAGTATTAGCTAGAAATGCATGTATATATTTTTGTTATATGGTTTACCTGGAGTCGCCCCATCCCATCTTATTCCATCTCATGATTAAACATCCAAGCGCTACCTGGGTGTGGGGGGTGTTATGTTAGGTCAGCGTTAAGGTGGGTAATATTAAGGTTAATTTTAGGTTAGGTTGTTGGGTTGTAGCTGCTAAGTTGGGTTAGGTTAGGCTGGGTTGGGCTAGGCTGGGTTGCTGTGGTTGGGTTAGGTTAAATTGGTTGGGTTGGGGTTAGCATTAAGGTGATAATTTTAAGGTTGAACTAAACTGGAGTGAGTAAATCAGAGCTATTTTTTTTCTTCATTATTTCTTTAATTTCTGTCATATGGTTTTCCTATATTAAAGTACACAACCGAGGCCCTCACACTTATTAAAGTACACTAACTGAGGCCCTCACACTTATTAAAGTACACTAACTGAGGCCCTCACACTTATTAAAGTACACAAACTGAGGCCCTCACACTTATTAAAGTACACCAACTGAGGCCCTCACACTTATTAAAGGGGGTACAAACCGAGGCCCTCACACTTATTAAAGTACACAACCGAGGCCCTCACACTATTAAAGTACACTAACGAGGCCCTCACACTTATTAAGACACAACTGAGGCCCTCACACTATTAGACACTAACGAGGCCCACTTATTAGAGACACACGAGGCCCTCACACTATTAAAGTACACAACCGAGGCCCTACACTTATTAAAGTACACTAACCGAGGCCCTCACACTTATTAAAGTACACAACCGAGGCCCTCACACTTATTAAAGTAACCAACCGAGGCCCTCACACTTATTAAAGTACACTAACTGAGGCCCTCACACTTATTAAAGTACACTAACTGAGGCCCCCACACTTATTAAAGTACACTAACCGAGGCCCTCACACTTAAGTAAAGAGGCCCTCACACTTATTAAAGTACACTAACTGAGGCCCTCACACTTATTAAAGTACACTAACTGAGGCCCTCACACTTATTAAAGTACACTAACCGAGGCCCCTCACACTTATTAAAGTACACCTAACTGAGGCCCTCACACTTATTAAAGCACACCAACTGAGGCCCTCACACTTATAGTACACTAACTGAGGCCCTCACACTTATAAAGACACAACGAGGCCCCACACTTATTAGACACTAACGAGGCCCCACACTTAAAGTACATTAACTGAGGCCCTCACACTTATTAAAGTACACTAACTGAGGCCCTCACACTTATTAAAGCACACAACCGAGGCCCCCACACTTATTAAAGTACACAAACCGAGGCCCTCACACTTATTAAAGTACACTAACCGAGGCCCTCACACTTATTAAAGTACACAACCGAGGCCCTCACACTAGAGCGAGATGATCGACTGGCCAGGGGCGGTCATCCAACAGGTCACACTTTAAATAGAGAACCTCGGGCCGTACATGACAGACAAGCTAGAGCTGATGGCATATAGAACGATGGGTGCTGGCTGACTGTAGTGCTGGTCGATGGTGACTAGTGAGTGTGGTGACGAGTGAGTGGTGATGTGGAGTTTGGTGGTGATGAGTGGTGAGGGAGAGGGAGTGTGGTGGTGATCTGGAGTGTGATGGTGATGAGTGTGGTGATGGGGAGTGTGGGGAGGGTATGTGGTGATGAGTGTGGTGACGAGTGTGATGGTGATGAGTGGTGATGGGGATTGGTGGGGAGGGAGTGTTGTGATAAGGATTGTGGTGAGGGGGTGTGGTGATGGAGAGTGTGGTGACGAGGTGATGGTGATGGGAGGTGATGGTGATGGGAGTGTGATGGTGATGAGAGGGTGAAGGGGAGGTGGGGAGGGTATGTGGTGATGAGTGTGGTGACGAGGTGATGGTGATGGGGAGTGGGGAGGGAGTGGTGATAAGGATTGTGGTGAGGGGGTGGTGATAGGATTGTGGGAGGGGGTGAGTGATGAGTGAGTGGATGAGGAGTGTGGTGATGGAGAGTGTGGTGACGAAGAGTGTGATGGTGATGAGTGTGGTGATGGGGAGTGCGGGGATGGAGTGGTGGATAAGGATTGTGGGGTGTGGAGATTTGGTGAGGGGTGCAGTGAGTGAGTGTGATGAGGAGTGTGGTGATGGAGAGTGTGGTGATGAAGAGTGTGATGGTGATGAGTGTGGTGATAAGGGATTGTGGTGAGGGAGTGTGGTGATAAGGATTGTGGTGAAGGGGTGCAGTGATGAGGAGTGTGGTGAGTGAGTGTGGTGATGAGTGTGATGGTGGATGAGGTGGTGATGGGGAGGTGGTGAGAGTGTGGTGATAAGGATTGTGGTGAAGGAGTGTGGTGATAAGGATTGTGGTGAAGGGGTGCAGTGATGAGTGAGTGTGATGAGTGAGTGTGGTGACGAGTGTGATGGTGATGAGTGTGGTGATGGGGTGTGGTGAGGGAGTGTAGTAATAAGGATTGTGGTGAGGGAGTGTGGTGATGGAGAGTGTGGTGCTGAAGAGTGTGGAATGAGTGAGTGTGGTGACGAAGAAGTGTGATGACGAAGAATTGTGGTATTCTCCTCAGTATATATTAACCTACACCCCTCCTCTCCCAACCCCAACCCTCCTCCTCTCCCAACCCCACCCCTCCTCTCCCAACCCTCCCCCAGGTAGTTTAGGGAAGCATACACAAAAGGTTGAGTTAACACAGCAAGGAGTCGCCACCATTCACCTTCCCAGAGAACAGAAAATACACACAAGTCAATAGTGTTGGGGGGTGACACAAAGGACAGTTGTCTCTATAGTTGAACCTAACGGTTTCTCTATGGGGACAACACACATACATACATACATTACAACCCTCCTTTCTTTCCTCACCCTCTCTCCTTTCCTTTTGCCCCTTTCTCCTCTCTCCTCTCCTTCCTCCCTCCTCTCCCTCCGTCCTCTCCTCAACCCTCCCTCCCTCCTCCGTCCTTTCCTCATCCCTCCTCCTCTTCTCTCCGTGATTTAAATACCATAGGTGAGGTCAGTTGGTGACTTGAGGCTTAACAGAAACAAGTCACTACACACATCCCTCCCAGGTCACTACACACACCCCAGGTCACTACACACACCCCCAGGTCACTACACACATCCCCAGGTCACTACACACTCCCCAGGTCACTACACACATCCCCAGGTCACACACACCCCCCAGGTCACTACACACATCCCCAGGTCACTACACACCCCCCAAGTCACTACACACACCCCAGGTCACTACACACACCCCCAGGTCACTACACACACATCCCCAGGTCACTACACACCCCCAAGTCACTACACACACCCCCCAGGTCACTACACACATCCCCAGGTCACTACACACTCCCCAAGTCACTACACACATCCCCAGGTCACTACACACACCCCCAGGTCACTACACACATCCCCAGGTCACACACACCCCCAAGTCACTACACACCCCCCAGGTCACACACACCCCCAGGTCACTACACACTCCCCCAGGTCACTACACACCCCCAGGTCACCACACACCCCCAGGTCACTACACACATCCCCAGGTCACACACACATCCCCAGGTCACCACACACATCCCCAGGTCACTATCCCCAGGTCACTACACACACCCCCAGGTCACTACACACACCCCAGGTCACTACACACATCCCCAGGTCTCTACACACCCCCCAGGTCACTACACACTCCCCCAGGTCACTACACACTCCCCCAGGTCACCTACACACCTCCCCAGGTCACTACACACTCCCCCAGGTCACTACACACACTCCCAGGTCACTACACACATTCCCAGGTCACTACACACTCCCCCAGGTCACTACACACTCCCCCAGGTCACTACACACATTCCCAGGTCACTAGACACACACTGGCTGTCCTACGGACCTCCCAATTCTTCTCATTAATACGAGAAATTTTATACTGTACTTTACGATTCAATGTTAGTAAGCAAAGTCGAATCACGTGAAGAACAGATACCCCATCTTATTTCACCTAACGCTACTTGTGGGAGAGGAGTTAAGTTAGAGAGGTTAGGTTAGGTTAGGTTAGGTAAAGTCAAGTTAAGTTAGGTTAAGTTAGGTTAGGTTAGGTTAGGTTAGGTTAAGTTAGGTTAGCGTTAGATTCGGAAAGGCTTGGTTTGGTTAGTATAAAAGAGGTTTACGTTAAGTTTGGTGAGGTCAGGTGTTAGGTTAGGTTAAGTTAGCGTTAGGTTAGGTTAGGTTAGCTTTAGGATGGTTAATCTTTAGGTGTAATAATCTATGGTGGTTAAGGTTTAGGTGATCGACAAATATTCCCGTGATATTTATTTTCACAAGTAGTTTTATGTGTGTCGTTATCACAAGTGTGGTGTACGAGCGGCCCCTTGTATTTTGTCATTGAAGGCCACCAGACGACTTGGATTGTGCTTCTTATTGATTGCATCGCATAAGCCTCACTTCACTCTGCTTGGCGCGGCGCTCTCCACTGTTCACCAGGATCTCTTTGTGCTTGTTTCCTGTTGTTGCGGCTTTTGATGCTGTTGACCCATATTACCTAACTATCCAAATACAAACGTAACTACTCGAGCTGAGTTAGTTAAGTTAAATGACAGATCTATGCGGCATTCAGTGATTGTTGCCTGATATATGATCTATATTTGCGACTGTTGTTGGTTGTTGGTTCTCCTGAGATAAAGCAATGCAGACCTAAGTAGAGAGGGACAGGCGACATCTCAACCAGGTTGCAACGTAGCTTCTGGGCTGCTGCGTCTGTTCAGATAACACCTCGGCCAGTCTTGCGTAGATGCGTTTTGCACTCGGTCCCATCCCACCAGAGGTTGTGAGCACCAGAGGAGTGAATCTGTCTTGATATAAGTTCTCAATTCTCTTTATACGCCCTGTTTTTGTCGTTCCTCCTGCATGCAGCCTTGCAAGGCAGGTTACGGCCACGGATTGAATATCCTGTTATCAAAGAAGACTCGCTGCCCCCGCGTCCAGAATCCTCGAGCACTAACGTTGGATGTGTTGGAAGTCCTGTCATGGACGTCGGTCCCACCGTGACGTCGTGGCAGGTTTCCTTCATCACACTCGCTGTGAGATCCCTTACTTCGTCATGCCTCATGCATACAGCCACTCTCTTTGCACACCATGGCGTGGTCGATGTCGTAGGATGAGTCACACGCATTGGGTGGAACATGCCTTCTACTGGCTTACCATACCCTAGACTCCTAGAGCAATGGCGCCTGTAAATTCTTGTCTGTTAAGGCTAAAGCTCTTTTCTTACTATACTCATCTACTGCTACTACTTCACCTATTACTACTACTACTTTGCTACTACCGCTGCTTCTGTTACGAATGGTGTCACTGCTGCTGCTGCTGTTTTTCTTACGACTTACTGTTTCCGTTGTTAATGCCAGTGTTTGTTGTTTTACTGTAGTTTACCGATGTTAATATTAATATACACCTTGTTAATGCTAATATATACTGTTGTTTATTCCTGACGTTTCGTTACAAGACTTTATAAGATGAATGAACACATAATTAGGGAGTACTTGATAATTAAAAGTTAGGTCCGCGGCAGTGGGCCGTGCTATGTCACGACCTCCATTGGTCAGTTGGCGTCGTTGCTGATTCTTTTCCGCCAATCATGTGCCGCTATCTGGACTAACCTGCTTTAGTGTTGATGTTTGGTGGACAGTAGACTTGTAACGTGATGTATGCTGCTTCCAAGACTTTTCTGGTTCTTTTTATGCATGCACTGGTGTAAGTCCTGGGGCCCTTCTATCTGGGCAAATGTTCCGCGGCGTCTACTGTACTTGATTACCAAAGATACTGGTCGTCTTGTGCTAATCCGCTGGTGCTCCCGCAGTCTTGTCTGCAAACCTCTGCCTGTCTCTCATTAGTATGTCCTGTCGCAGGAGCCGAAGGGCACACTGTATACAACGCTGTTGGTCTGGTCTCGGTCCTTTCACGACTCCAATCTTGGTTCCTGATGTGATAGCTATACTGAAGGTGGAATACTGAAGGTAGTCTATAATGAGTTTGGGATGATTGGTATTTTTTGCTTTGGGTTACGTCCATCTTGTGTCGTGTTAGGTCCTCTGCGTCTGATCTTATTCTGCTGTATCAGTAATCCTCTTGCGTATCCCAGCTCTGTAAAGGCTTCCAAGATGTATGCCAGCTCGTCATCCAACTATTTAACGTCAAATATTCTGTGACTGGAGCCCGCAGGAAGAATCCTATCGCCATGCCTGTCTTTGTTTACTTACTGTGGGCCGACAGGTGGATAAGTCGTCTTTATTGGTGACGTTGCGTTATACCTTGAATTTAGGCGCCTCGTTGGTTCTAATGACGACTGTGTTTAGAAGGGGAGCTGGCCATCTACCTCTCACTCCATGGTGACCTGGATCTTAGGGTGGATCTCGTTGAATCTTTCCTTGGTGTCCTCCAGTCCATCCTCCCAGGTGTGCCGATGAAGACGCCATCGACGTATTCTCCGCCTTTGTCGACCTCGTATCCACGATGTTCTTGTAGTAGTCTGTCTCAGGCTATCACTGCACTGTTGGGCATATTCTTCCCTTGAACATGAACGGGCCGAAGTTGACACACAGCAAGACCAGTTTTATATAATCACCCTCGGGGCATAGTATGGGAGGGCGTCTTTGTTCATATTTCCGATCGTCCTTCAGACAGCCTCCTGGGGCTCCCTCCACGGGTACGTTTGTAAAGAGGATTTGGCGTCGAAACTGGTGAGCTTTTTGTTCCCCATGCTGGTGTTTCCTTCACTCCCATACTGTCATTTGTCCGTAGTGAACAATTTCATATAACGTAGTTACTGTTAATGTTTACTGTTGATATATGCCGTTGTTACTGTTAATGTTTTCTTTGTGCAGTACTGTTGTTAGGGCGGGAGACCACAGCGACTCTTACACCGCCACTGTGCTCTGTTATTGCTACTAAAGCCGCTGTTATTGTATTTATTACTGCTGTGACTGACCTGCTGCTGTTATTGCTGCTTCATGTTGTTCTGCTACTGTTGTTGTTAGCATTGCTACCACTATAACCCACGGAACTTGATAGGGTTTGTTCTCACATGAAGAATAATTCAATTTTGATGAATTACCGACGAAAATATTTAAGACAGCCGAACAATAAAGCAGAGGTCGAGTGACAGCGGTACTTATGTTTAAATCATCAATATATCCTACAGGAGGACCACTTGAAGACGACACATTTCATCTTATTTCACCTGATGATTACAAACTCGAACGCTACCATGGGGATTAGGTTGGGTTAGATTCGATTAGCGTAAGGTTATGTTAGGTTAGGTTAAATAAGGTTTGGTTAAGTTAGGTTAGCTTGAGTTATGTTAACGTTAGCTTAGGGTATTTAATCATCGTGTGAAGATAAGCTGGGGTGTCTAATCTTCAGGTGATCCTGACCAAAAATCAGTTCAACAACCACATGAGAAAAAGCCCAAACAAAGTAACTAACCCACAGGTAACATATACCCCTTTAAGATGTCACTTCTAGGTCAGGTGTGTCAGCTGCGAGAGAAACGAGTGTCCTTCCTAATTAGTCCGGGCTACGTTGTTCTCCCTATGTAAATTAACCTCCTATCGTGTGTTTGCCTCACAGATAGCCATCATTGTCACAGCTGTCGTCTCATTACTGTGTCTCTGCTATCGGTGCCTCCATCTCCCGTCCAGCGATACCCGGACAATTCCTCCCTCCTTCATTTCCGGCAGCCGAAGACCCGCCACACTCGTCTTGTTGCCACGCCAGCCACCAGTGTAGGGTAGGATGGGAACTACGTGTGTGTGTGATGCTCTCTCTCTTGTGTAGTACCGTGGTTTCTCTTTTCGTACTATCCACCTTGTAATGTTCACCCTATTATCCTGGTGGTGAAAGTACTCCGTTATTCTTATGTAGTTTTTGTTGTCCTCTGAACGACTTTGGTCTGTGTTTGTATCCTGACCTTTCGCAGGAGGAGGAGGAGGAGGAGGAGAAGAAGAGCCAGGAGGAGGAGGAGGAGGAGGAGAGCCAGGAGGAGGAGGAGAAGCAGAAGAGCCAGGAGGAGGAGGAGGAGGAGGAGGGTAATGTGAATTTTAGAACATCTTGTATTTTGATGTAAACAATAATTCAAATGTTCACCATAATAATCCCTCTTATTTTTCTTCCTCAGGTGAGTGTTGGGCAGCGGGAGGTGACCACACACACTTGAGGTACAGTACGTAGTAAGAACATGGCGCCCCAGAAGTGTATAAGGTTGGCACCCCGGGATAATACCAGATAATACCCACCCCCCCCGAGTGTATAATGTTGGCATCCCCAAATAATGTTGACACCTCCCAGAGTGTATAATGTTTGCACCCCCGGATAATATTGGCACCCCCGGATAATGTTGGCTCCCCGGATAATGTTGCACCCCTTAGAGGATAAAGTTGGTACTCCTGAAGAGTATAAAGTTGGCACGCCAAGCAATACCTCTCCACTCTTCCACTTAGCCAGACTCCTTCACATCTACATTACTCTCCCCTCCCCCGTTCATCATCATCTATCACTGTTTCCTTGCAATTATCTATCCAGGTCTCCGTGACTTGGCTCCGCAGCGCCCGTACAATGATCCGAATCTTAGATTTTATTCCCTTTTTTTTTACGGGATTAGCCCACCATGGAACAGGTCAGTGACCCACATCAGGGCCTGGGGGCTAAAATATAATAATAATAATAATGATAATAATAATAATAATAATAATAATAAAGTACCACAAATAAAAAACTTAAATCAATAGTGAGAAACGATATACATAGTGTTCAGTATATCGTTGTGTTGTCAATAGTAAGAGAAACAATTGAAACTCTGCAGTTGTGTGTAAATGAGGCAGAAAGTCAGATCAGCAACTTGGGACTTGGCCACAATTTTTGTGATGCCATATGGCAGCAGGGTCTACCATTAGACAACACATTATGTTTCCAATATCTTCCCAGAATAATCTAACATAACCTAACCTAACCTAACCTAACCCAACGCAACCCAACCCAAGCTGGGGTGTTAAAAGACACACACACATCACTTATTAACACACACCACCTCGCCTCTAACAGCGACTGGTGGCGGTAGTCACATGACCCCAGGACCTTGGGAATCAAGACCCATAACAACAACAGAATGTTCTTACGTTATAAAGGAGTCATGACTGTGTGGCCGTGTTAACAAGGTGTGGTGCGGCCCCCACCACACCCACGCGCCTGTGATGTTCCCTCTTGTGACACCCAGTAGAATGAGTTAGTAAAATAGTGTCTTTAATCATTTTACTCAAATATCTGGAAAAATAGTGGCAAGTTGTAAAATGTGTTGTCAGGTAGTAGGCAGCTATCAAACAGGGAGGTACTACCGCCTGGGAAGATATTGGAAGCATAATGTGTTGTCTAATGGTAGACCCTGCTGCCATATGGCATCACAAAAATTGTGGCCAAGTCCCAAGTTGCTGATCTGACTTTCTGCCTCATTTACACACAACTGCAGAGTTTCAATTGTTTCTCTTACTATTGACAACACAACATAATGTATATCGTTTCTCACTCTTCATTTGTTTTTTCGCTTTTGCATTTATTTATGGTTATTATTATTTCATTTTTTGTTATAATTTTTATCTATTATTATTATTATTATTATTATTATTATTATTATTATTATTATTATTATTATTATATTTTCACCCCCCCAGGCCCTGTTGTGGGTCAGTGACCTGTGCTCGGGTGGGCTAATCCACGTAAAAAAAATAAAATAAATACAAAAAATAGTTGAAACAAGAGAGGTGTGCCAGGCGCCGTGTTCCTGGGGGAGAGGACGTGTTGTGTGGTAGTATACTGTAGAAGAGAACTTGGTCTTTACAATAGTGTGTGTGTGTGTGTGTGTGTGTGTGTGTGTGTGCACGCGCGCTTGAGGTCATTGCCTCTCGGTGTGATAGATATTATTCTTGTTGTTATTCTTATTATTATTATCAGTGTTTTTTCTATAACTCGTCGGTCACACAAAACATGAAAAAGTGAAATGGGTCAGATATGGTAGTGCGGATACAGCACTAATCCCTTTGTGTATAAGGAGACAGTGTGGCCGAAGGAGACAGTGTGGCTGAAGGAGACAGTGTGGCCGAAGGAGACAGTGTGGCCGGCACTACACTCGTCCTTCTTCGCTTCCCCAACTTTAATGTTAGTTCATAGTTTATAGCTGGTGAACTGGGGGTACCACAGTGGCGATCCGTTGTCCCGAAGGAGGCGAGCGCCGCATCCCCGAACAGAGAACGTAATACTGTCTGTGTTGAAGAATTTACGACTTTGATCGTTGGAATTAAGAGTAACTAAAACGAAAACAACCAAAACCTCTCCTGCCTAGACATGATATCGTACAGTAGCTTCACAGGATATCGTTACAAAACATCCGAAATAACTTTACACTTTGAATCACAATATTTTGATTCTCTTAATGCAACTTAGGCACATGACAAGAAAGGCGTGTACAGAAAGAGACTTGTTACTGTCACATCGTTGTAACACCCAGGATAGGTTACCACTGGCTTTCTGTCGTGGTAGGTGAAACAACACAAGCATTTCGGTATCACCTGAAGATTAGCACCCCAGCTTATGCTACCCTAACCTAACCTTACCTGACCCAACTCACATAGGTAGCGTAAGGATTGGCTCTAGTACCACTCTCTAGGGCTCTTTAATACAGTTGTCTCTGGGTAAACATTTAGGTCTCTCTAGGATGTTATTTGCTATTTTTTGCAATGGAGCCACTTGGGCAGAACACATTCATGGAGAGAGCTGCACCTGCCGATTATATTATTGCCACAATACACCTAAATTAAGTAGTTTTGTCTGCTCGTGCAATATATTAAATAAAAACAAAATCAACTAATACAAATGGTCATGTATAAACCTTACTATTAATGGGTAAACTAACCTAATGGTGTGATGAACGGTAGTGCACCAGCTGCTGCTTGACTCTCCTCGTGCAATACTTGTTTGTTACTGCAATCCTTGGAAGGCAGTCCAGGTGTGCATTGGTTAATCTGTTTTCTCTTCACTATGCTTATTGTTGAAAATGTTGATTCACATGTGTATGTACTGACAAAAAAGAACATCACCTTCTACACACACACACACACACACACACACACACACTGCTTTAAAGCTGTGTAGCCTCGTATGTGTCAGGGACCATGAATGCTCCAGAAGTGGTACACACCTGTTCTGAGTTCAGCTTTCAAGGTGTCGTTTGTCTGCAGCTCAACAATCTCGCATTTCACTGCAGCACGGTCAGGGCAGACTTCTGTGATGACTGGGGTCAGAGAGGACACTGGCACATGAAAAGAGTTCTCAATAAAATTCCATGTATTTCATTACAGTATTGAATCTTGAGTCAAACACCTCCCTCAATTCCCTTAATAATTCCTCAAATGCATCATAGCTGAAATAATGCAAAAGTTCTGGGTAATTTTTTGGTGGTTTGAGCTTTGATAAGTGAACAAATTGTGTCAGGCATGAACAGTGTTGTGATCGTGTTTTAGAATGCGGGGACCACACACAGCTTCCTACTTGGATGTTTCGCTTTCCCTGCAGCTGGAGATTCATCGCATGCAGGTGACAGGTGATATCTGGAAAAAAAAAAAAAAAAAAATCCGCTTCATTATCCAATCTGTATTTTCCAAGTCTGGCTCGTTTTTCCCTTTGTAAGAAACTCATGAATTTGAGGGAAGAAACTAAAAAAATCATTCTACTCTGCCACGAGATGACCATTTCGCCCCATTATGTATCACCAAGTCGCCGTATTCTGTCTCTCACTCCTCTAATAGTTCATGAAACTGGCGATGACTCAGTGCTCGTGAAAGAATGAATCTAACCACCCTTACAACCAGCTGCATCACATTTTGTTACTCACAGTCTTAAAGTTTTGCCAAAAGTGCCTCCTGATGTACGAGGCAATGAAAAGTGGCCAAGTTGGGATCTCCTCTCTCTTCCTAATCAGGCTAACAAGTTCTTTCTCTTTCCCTCTGATGTTCGAGGCGCCGTTTGTGCACACAGATGCGAAATTCGACTAGTTCAAGTTATTGTCACCAAAGAAGGCCAGAAGTGCAGTCAACATAATCTTTCCTCTCGTAGTGGTAATAAACACAAAAGTTCTTTCCGAAATGAGTCCTCTTTCGGAAACCGGACCCATACTCATAACTAAGCGACATCACACACATCTGCGCGTTCATCCAATGCAATGCTGAAACACTGTGCAGCTGGTAAATTCACATTTAACAAGTCACGAATGTCATTACCAATATCTTCAATCCTTCTCGTTATGGTTGTGTCTGATAGTTGTAGTCCTCTTATATGCTTTAGTATTGCATCTTTGTTATTTAAGTCAGCGAATATCACTTCTGATGAGGCCAAAAAACGCTCTTTAACTTCCTGTGCGTCGGTAAAGGCCTTATACCTCTCCATGATCCATGAATCTCACATGTTCCTTCTGTCAAACTCTCACTTTCAGTTTTCCCAGTCCTGTGATCATCTCGCTGCAGGGAAACATATATTGTGCACAAAATCATTAGCGGTCTCTACCCTCGGTAATCTTCACATAAGTATATATATTTTGGGGGTCGAGATCCGCAAATTAGGTTGACGTGAGCCGTGCAATGAGTGCCACGGCCTTAATTTATTGCCGGGATTAGGTGGGTCGGATAAGGTGGGTGGGGTGGGTGCGTGAGGTAGTGTGGGTCAGGATGGGATTGGTAGGTGGGGTGGGTACATGAGATAAGGTGGGTGCAAGAGATGGGATG
The DNA here is from genome assembly GCF_018991925.1 of Homarus americanus. Taxonomy (NCBI): domain Eukaryota; kingdom Metazoa; phylum Arthropoda; class Malacostraca; order Decapoda; family Nephropidae; genus Homarus; species Homarus americanus. The sequence goes on from NW_024745694.1 coordinate 21,924, forward strand.
AGTGCGTGAGGTGGAGTGGGTTAGGATGGGATGGGCGCGTGAGGTGGAGTGGGTTAGGATGGGATGGGTGCGTGAGCTGGAGTCGGTCAGAATGGGATGGGTACGTGAGATGGAGTGGGTACATGAGATAAGGTGGGTGCATGAGATGGGATGAGTGCGTGAGGTGGAGTGGGTGAGGATGGGATGGCGGAGGGTTAGATGGGATGGGTGTGAGGTGGAGTCGGTCAGAATGGGATGGGTACGTGAGGTGGAGTGGGTTAGGATGGATGGGTGCGTGAGGTGGAGTCGGTCTGGGAGGCGTGAGGTGGAGCTGGTCAGGCGTGAGGTGGAGTCGGTCAGGATGGGATGGGTGCGTGAGGGAGTCGGTCAGGATGGGATGGGTGAGGTGGAGTCGGTCAGGAGAGGGATGGTCAGATGGATGGGTGCGTGAGGTGGAGTCGGTCAGAATGGATGGGTACGTGAGATGAGTGGGTTAGGATGGATGGTGCGTGAGGTGGAGTTTGTTAGGATGGGATGGGTGCGTGAGGTGGAGTCGGTCAGGATGGGATGAGGATGATGGATGGTGCGTGAGGTGGAGTCGGTCAGATGGGATGGGTACGTGAGGTGGAGTCGGTCAGGATGGGATGGGTACGTGAGGTGGAGTGGGTTAGGATGGGATGGGTACGTGAGGTGGAGTGGCCTAGTCAGCCCTCTCCAACTCTACTCGTCTCTACACAATGATTACTAATGAGTCAGCTGCTACAGTCTTTACCTGTAAGAGGACCCTTAGTGGTGGTGACGATGTGGTGCTGTGTGGTGGTGGTGGTGTGGTGATGATGATGTGTAGTTGTGGTGATGTGTGGTGACGATGGTGTGTGGTGACGATGGTGTGTGGTGGTGATGTTGTGTGGTGACGATGGTGTGTGGTGGTGATGATGTGTGGTGACGATGGTGTGTGGTGACGATGGTGTGTGGTGGTGGTGATGATGGTGTGGGTGAGGTGAGATACTGCCTCGTGTGGGTGAAGAGAGATGCTGCCTCGTGTGGGTGAGGTGAGATGCTGCCTCGTGTGGGTGAAGAGAGATACTGCCTCGTGTGGGTGAAGAGAGATGCTGCCTCGTGTGGGTGAGGAGAGATACTGCCTCGTGTGGGTGAAGAGAGATGCTGCCTCGTGTGGGTGAAGAGAGATGCTGCCTCGTGTGGGTGACCTTTAAACAGTGACAGCCGCTTGACACGTGACAAATGTTTCCTGCCTCTCATATGAACGTCCAGCACACACGAAATAGGACACCCTTGGCGCCCTGTGTAGTGTGTGTGTGTGGTGATGATGATGGTGTGTGGTAATGATAGTATGTGGTTGCCTCCACCTCCTCCGCTCACTACCATTACCCCCACCTCCCGGTACTATTAAGCCCCGTGAAGGTGGCAGCGTCGTCATAAGAACGCCGTCAGTAGATGAGGGAGAGGTGGATGTCGCCCCTTCACAGCACGGTGTTATGTGTCTCAGTGTGACCACACATACCAACACGCTCTTCTTCCTTCCTTCTACTCTTTCTTCCTCCTCCTCCCCCTCTTCCTCACTCTCGCTTCTCTTGTCTCTCCTTCTTCTCTCATCTTTTTTGTCTCTTCCTCTTCCTCCTTCTCTTTCGCCTCTCATTCCTCTTCCTCTGTCATCTCTTTTGTCTCTTCTCTCTCCTTCTCTTTCATTTCTCCTTTCTCAACTTCCCTCTTTGTCCCTCTCTCACCCCCTACTCCTCGCCGCCCTCTCATCCCCACTCCTCCTCCTCGCCGCTGGCTCTTTAACAATTTCAAACTCCCTCACCCTCCCCTCTCATCCTTTCCCATCCCCCTCTCTCCCATCCTTTCCTTCCATCCCTCTCCCACCTCTCCTCCCTATCTCCCCACCCATCTCCCTCTCATCCCCTCTCCTTCCATCCCCTCTCCCACCCTCCTTCCATCCCTTCACCATCCCTCTCCCACCTCTCCTCCTCTCCTCTCCTTCCATCCCCTCTCCCACCTTCCATCCCCTTCCCCACCTCTCCTTCCATCCCACCTCTCCTCCTATCTCCCCACCCATCTCCTCATCCCCTCTCCCCACCTCTCCTTCCATCCCCTCCCACTCCTCCCATCCCCTTCCCACCTCTCCTTCCATCCCCTATCCCACCCTCTCCCATCTCCTCTCCCTCTCCCCCCATCCCCTCCCCCTCCCCACCTCTCCTCCTATCTCCCCTCCCATCCCCCTCCTCATCCCTCTCCCACCTCTCCTTCCATCCCCTCTCCCACCTCTCCTCCCATCCCCTTCCCACCCTCCTTCCATCCCCTTCCCACCTCTCCTTCCATCCCCTCTCCCACCTCTCCTCCCATCCCCTCCCATCTCCCTCTCATCCCCTCTCCCACCTCTCCTTCCATCCCCTCTCCCACCTCTCCTCCCATCTCCTTCCATCCCCCCTCTCCCACCTCTCCTTCCATCCCCTCTCCCACCCTTCCATCCCCTCTCCCACCTCTCCTCCCATCTCCCTCCCATCTCCCCTCCTCATCCCCTCCTCCCACCTCTCCTTCCATCCCCTCCCCACCCCCTCCCATCCCCCTCCCACCCTCCTTCCATCCCCCATCCACCTCTCCCTCCCATCTCCCTCTCCCATCTCCCCTCTCATCCCCTCTCCCCCTCCTCCCATCCCCTCTCCTTCCATCCCCCATCCCACCTCTCCTCCTCCCATCTCCTCCCATCTCCCCTCCTTCCCCTCTCCCACCTCTCCTTCCATCCCCTCCATCCCATCCCCTCTCCTTCCATCCCTCTCCTTCCATACCCTGTCCCATCCAGCGTGTGGGAGTGAACAGTGAAATGGACCCGCTTACCTCCCATCTGTTTGTTTTCATTTATTTTGTATTGTGTCTGAATGTCGAGAACTACAGGAGAGAGAGAGAGAGAGAGAGAGAGAGAGAGAGAGAGAGAGAGAGACCGGCCACGGAACAAATTGTTGATGTAGCTCGACACCCAGTGCAGAAGACTTCATCCCACACACGTGTCGCAACAATAGCACGAATCCCCAGGCAATTAGCTGATGAATCTTATCATACGAAGCGCCTGGAGCCTACCTCTCCCTCCCTCCCTCTCTCCATCCCTCCCTCTCTCCATCCCTCCCTCTCTCCATCCCTCCCTCCCTCCCTCCTCCCTCTCTCCATCCCTCCCTCTCTCTCACTCCTTTCACTAACCACGCCTTTATGTTTTTCCCTCCCTCTCCTTTTCCTTTATCCACATTATGTCTTACCGCCCTGCCTACTCTCCTCCCTTCCACTCTACATCTACCTCTCCCTCCCTCCCTTCCTTCCTCCTCTCCACATATATGTACCTCCTTTCTCCCATCCACACTACATCTTCCCTTCCACCCTCCCTCCTTTTCTTTTCCCTCCAGTCTACATTCTCCTCCCCTCCCTCTCTCTCCCTCCACCCTACGTATGACGTTTATATGAGTCGTAGTGCAGAATACGAATTATTTTTGTTGTAATTGTTCTAATAAATTCATGGAAACACACACACACACACACACACACACACACACACACACACACACACACACACACACACACTGGGCCGCCCTATCATCCTCTTGTTCCATAAGGTCCACTAGACGCCTGCCATCAACTCCTCCTCCAACCATCGTCTCCACTTCCTTGGTCGCCTCAAGACCCGTCATGAACCTCTTGCAGAAGTCAAGACTATTTACACAGCCTCCTACACCACCTTTGTCGGGTTTTCTTCCTTAACAGAGACTTTTATGTAGAGAGGTAGAGTGCAGAAGAGGGATGTGGTAGACTATTCTCTACTCCCCCTTCTAAACCACCTATCATGATCTCATCTGTTAGTCTGGGACAAAATCTGGTACTTCGTCTTCATTACCGCCACCTGCTGCCACCTGAGATCCCCCGTCCAACTCATACGACCTCGTTACGGCCTCATACTGATCGCTACAAAAACGACCCCCCATTCTAACGTTGTAAAAAATCATCATTCATTTATAGATAACATATACATTCATTCTGTGTCTTCCTCCTTTTATACTTTAATTGTATTGAAGACTTTGTAACACGACCCTTTATCCCGCCACTATGTTATTTATAAACCGTTTATGTAATTGGTATGCCTTCACTTTCTGGTGGTTGTTATTATTCTCAACTATTGGTTATTTATTATTATTATTATTATTATTATTATTAGTAGTAGTAGTAGTAGTAGTAGTAACAAGAAATCGTTGTTTTAAATATAAGAGTTTGTTTGATATAATCTGACACTGTACTCGTATAAGCTTACACACATTGAGGCCAGACGTTAAGCCAGACACGAGGCCAGACGTTAAGCCAGATGTAAGGCCAGACGTTAGGCCAGACGTTAAACCAGACGCGAGGGTAGACGTTAAGCCAGATACGAAGCCAGACACGAGGCCAGATGGGAGGCTAGACATGAAGCCACACGTGAGGCCACTTCTTAATTTTGAGACGTGTTCAAACTTTCAAAGGGAGTGGAAGAGAGGAGGGGGGGGAGGGGGCATTAAGGAAAGAGGGAGGAAGGAGGGCGGTAAGAAAGAAAAGACGAAGGAAGGAAGGAAGGAAGGAAAAGAGGGTACAGAGACCTTGTGGCTGGGAGGGATTGTGAGAGGACACGACAACCATTGATGGCCTTTGGTTATATAAAGTAAAAAAACACACAGGTAGAATAACAGGTGTGTGTCTTACAGTATCACACACAGGTAGAATAACAGGTGTGTCTTACAGTATTACACACAGGTAGAATAACAGGTGTGTCTTACAGTATTACACACAGGTAAAATAACAGGTGTGTCTTACAGTATTACACACAGGTAGAATAACAGGTGTGTGTCTTACAGTATCACACACAGGTAGAATATCAGGTGTGTGTCTTACAGTATCACACACACAGGTAGAATAACAGGTGTGTCTTACAGTATTACACACAGGTAAAATAACAGGTGTGTCTTACAGTATCACACACAGGTAAAATAACAGGTGTGTCTTACAGTAATACACACAGGTAGAATAACAGGTGTGTCTTACAGTATCACACACACAGGTAGAATAACAGGTGTGTCTTACAGTATCACACACACAGGTAAAATAACAGGTGTGTGTCTTACAGTATCACACACAGGTAAAATAACAGGTGTGTCTTACAGTACACACAGGTAGAATAACAGTGTGTCTTACAGTATCACACACACAGGTAGATAACAGGTGTCTTACAGCACACACACAGGTAATAACAGGTGTGTGTCTTACAGTATCACACACAGGTAACAGGTGTGTGTCTTACAGTATCACACACAGGTAGAATAACAGGTGTGTCTTACAGTATCACACACACAGGTAGAATAACAGGTGTGTCTTACAGTATCACACACACAGGTAGAATAACAGGTGTGTCTTAGCATCACACACACAGGTAGAATAACAGGTGTCTACAGACACACACAGGTAGAATAACAGGTGTGTCTTACAGTATCACACACAGGTAGAATAACAGGTGTGTCTTACAGTATCACACACACAGGTAGAATAACAGGTGTGTCTTACAGTATCACACACACAGGTAGAATAACAGGTGTGTTCTTACAGTACACACACAGGTAGAATAACAGGTGTGTCTTACAGTATCACACACAGGTAGAATAACAGGTGTGTCCAGTATTACACACAGGTAGAATAACAGGTGTGTCTACAGTATCACACACAGGTAGAATAACAGGTGTGTCTTACAGTATCACACACACAGGTAAATAACAGGTGTGTGTCTTACAGTATCACACACAGGTAAATAACAGGTGTGTGTCTTACAGTATCACACACAGGTAGAATAACAGGTGTGTCTTACAGTATCACACACAATAGAATAACAGGTGTGTTTACAGATCACACACACAGGTAGAATAACAGGTGTGTCTACAGTATCACACACACAGGTAGAATAACAGGTGTGTCTTACAGTATCACACACAGGTAGAAACAGGTGTGTCTTACAGTATCACACACAGGTAGAATAACAGGTGTGTCTTACAGCACACACACAGGTAGAATAACAGGTGTGTCTTACAGTATCACACACACAGGTAGAATAACAGGTGTGTCTTACAGTATTACACACAGGTAGAATAACAGGTGTGTCTTACAGTATCACACACAGGTAGAATAACAGGTGTCTTACTGTATCACACACACAGGTAGAATAACAGGTGTGTCTTACAGTATCACACACAGGTAGAAAACAGGTGTGTCTTACAGTATCACACACAGTAGAATAACAGTGTGTGTTTACAGTATCACACACAGGTAGAATAAAAGGTGTGTCTTACAGTATCACACACAGGTAGAATAACAGGTGTGTCTTACAGTATCACACACAGTAGAATAACAGGTGTGTGTCTACAGTATCACACACAGGTAGAATAACAGGTGTGTCTTACAGTATCACACACACGAATAACAGGTGTGTTTACAGTATCACACACAGGTAGAATAACAGGTGTGTGTCTTACAGTATACACAGGTAGAATAACAGGTGTGTCTTACAGTATCACACACACAGGGAAAAGTGTGTCTTACAGTATCACACACACAGGTAGAATAACAGTGTGTCTTACAGTATCACACACACAGGTAGAGTAACAGGTGTGTCTTACAGTACACACACAGGTAGAATAACAGGTGTGTCTTACAGTACACACACAGGTAGAATAACAGGTGTGTCTACAGTATCACACACAGGTAGAATAACAGGTGTGTCTTACAGTATCACACACACAGGTAGAATAACAGGTGTGTTTACAGTATTACACACAGGTAGAATAACAGGTGTGTCTTACAGTATCACACACAGGTAGAATAACAGGTGTGTCTTACAGTACACACACAGAATAACAGGTGTGTCTTACAGTATCACACACACAGGTAGAATAACAGGTGTGTCTTACAGTATCACACACACAGGTAAAACAGGTGTGTGTCTTACAGTATCACACACAGGTAAATAACAGGTGTGTGTCTACAGTATCACACACAGGTAGAATAACAGGTGTGTCTTACAGTATCACACACACAGGTAGAATAACAGGTGTGTCTTACAGTATCACACACAGGTAGAATAACAGTGTCTTACGTATCACACACACACGGTAGAATAACAGGTGTGTCTTACAGTATCACACACAGGTAGAATAACAGGTGTGTCTTACAGTATCACACAGGTAGAATAACAGGTGTGTCTTACAGTATCACACACAGGTAGAATAACAGGTGTGTCTTACAGTATCACACACACAGGTAGAATAACAGGTGTGTCTTACAGTATTACACACAGGTAGAATAACAGTGTGTCTTACAGTATCACACACAGGTAGAATAACAGGTGTGTCTTACAGTATACACACACAGGTAGAATAACAGGTGTGTCTTACAGTATCACACACACAGGTAGAATAACAGGTGTGTCTTACAGTATCACACACACAGGTAATAACAGGTGTGTGTCTTACAGTATCACACACAGGTAAATAACAGGTGTGTGTCTTACAGTATCACACACAGGTAGAATAACAGGTGTGTCTACAGTATCACACACACGGTGTAGAATAACAGGTGTGTCTTACAGTATCACACACACAGGTAGAATAACAGGTGTGTCTTACAGTATCACACACACAGGTAGAATAACAGGTGTGTCTTACAGTATCACACACAGGTAGAATAACAGGTGTGTCTTACAGTACACACACAGGTAGAATAACAGGTGTGTCTTACAGTATCACACACACAGGTAGAATAACAGGTGTGTCTTACAGTATCACACACACAGGTAGAATAACAGGTGTGTCTTACATACACACAGGTAGAATAACAGGTGTGTCTTACAGTATCACACACAGGTAGAATAACAGGTGTGTCTTACAGTATCACACACACAGGTAGAATAACAGGTGTGTCTTACAGTATCACACACACAGGTAGAATAACAGGTGTGTCTTACAGTATCACACACACAGGTAGAATAGCAGGTGTGTTTACAGTATCACACACAGGTAGAATAACAGGTGTGTCTTACAGTATCACACACAGGTAGAATAACAGGTGTGTGTCTTACAGTATCACACACAGGTAGAATAACAGGTGTGTGTCTTACAGTATCACACACAGGTAAATAACAGGTGTGTGTCTTACAATATCACACACAGTAGAATAACAGGTGTGTTTACAGTATCACACACAGGTAGAATAACAGGTGTGTGTCTTACAGTATCACACACAGGTAGAATAACAGGTGTGTCTTACAGTATCACACAGGTAGAATACGGTGTGTCTTACAACACACACAGGTAGAATAACAGGTGTGTCTTAGCAACACACACACAGGTAGAATAACAGGTGTGTGCTATACACACACACAGGTAAATAACAGGTGTGTGTCTTACAGTATCACACAGGTAAATAACAGGTGTGTGTCTACAGTATCACACACAGGTAGAATAACAGGTGTGTCTACAGTATCACACACAGGTAGTAACAGGTGTGTCTTACAGTATCACACACAGGTAGAATAACAGGTGTGTCTTACAGTATCACACACACGGTAGAATAACAGGTTCACAGTATCACACACAGGTAGAATAACAGGTGTGTACAGATCACACACAGGTAGAATAACAGGTGTGTCTTACAGTATCACACACACAGGTAGAATAACAGGTGTGTCTTACAGTATCACACACACAGGTAGAATAACAGGTGTGTCTTACAGTATTACACAGGTAGAATAACAGGTGTGTCTTACAGTATCACACACAGGTAGAATAACAGGTGTCTTCAGAACACAGGTAGAACAGTGTGTCTTACAGTCCACAGGTAGAATAACAGGTTGGTGTGTCTACAGTATCACACACAGGTAGAATAACAGGTGTGTCTTACAGCACACACACAGGTAGAATAACAGGTGTGTCTTACAGTATCACACACAGGTAGAATAACAGGTGTGTCTACAGTATCACACACGGAGAGAATAACAGGTGTGTCTTACAGTATCACACACAGGTAGAATAACAGGTGTGTCTTACAGTACACACACAGGTAGAATAACAGGTGTGTGTCTTAAAGTATCACACACAGGTAGAATAACAGGTGTGTCTTACAGTAACACACACACAGCTAGAATAACAGGTGTGTTGCAGTATCACACACAGGTAGAATAACAGGTGTGTGTCTTACAGATATACACACAGGTGGAATAACAGGTGTGTGTCTTACAGTATCACACACAGGTAGAATAACAGGTGTGTGTCTTACAGTATTACACAGGTAGAACAGGTGTGTCAGTATCACACACAGGTAGAATAACAGGTGTGTGTTTAAGTACACACAGGTAGAATAACAGGTGTGTGTCTTACAGTATCACACACAGGTAGAATAACAGGTGTGTGTCTTATAGTATCACACACAGGTAGAATAACAGGTGTGTGTCTTACAGTATCACACACAGGTAGAATAACGTGTGTGTCTTACAGTATCACACACAGGTAACAGGTGTGTGTCTTACAGTATCACACACAGGTAGAATAACAGGTGTGTGTCTACAGTATCACACACAGGTAGAATAACAGGTGTGTGTCTACAGCACACACACAGGTAGAAAACAGGTGTGTGTCTTACAGTATCACACACATAGAATAGCAGGTGTGTCTCACAGTATCACACACAGGTAGAATAACAGGTGTGTCTTCAGCACACACACAGGTAGATACAGGTGTGTGTCTTCAGCACACACACAGGTAGAATAACAGGTGTGTGTCTTACAGTATCACACACAGTAAATAACAGGTGTGTGTCTACAAACACACACAGCTAGAATAACAGGTGTGTTTTACAGTATCACACACAGTAGAATAACAGGTGTGTGTCTTACAGTATCACACACAGTAGAATAACAGGTGTGTGTCTTAGAGTATCACACAGGTAGAATAGCAGGTGTGTGTCTGTATCACACACAGGTAGAATAACAGGTGTGTCTTACAGTATCACACACAGGTAGATAACAGGTGTGTCTTACAGTACACACACACAGGTAATAACAGGTGTGTGTCTTGGTATCACACACAGGTAACAGGTGTGTGTCTTACAGTATCACACACAGGTAGAATAACAGGTGTGTCTTACAGTATCACACACACAGGTAGAATAACAGGTGTGTCTTACAGTATCACACACACAGGTAGAATAACAGGTGTGTCTACAGCACACACACAGGTAGAATAACAGGTGTGTCTTACAGTATCACACACAGGTAGAATAACAGGTGTGTCTACAGAATCACACACAGGTAGAATAACAGGTGTGTCTTCATATCACACACACAGGTAGAAAACAGGTGTGTTTACAGTATCACACACACAGGTAGAATAACAGGTGTGTCTTACAGTATACACACAGGTAGAAAACAGGTGTGTTTACAGTATCACACACAGGTAGAATAACAGGTGTGTCTTACAGTATTACACACAGGTAATAAGTGCTTACAGTATCACACACACAGGTAGAATAACAGGTGTCTTACAGTATCACACACACAGGTAATAACAGGTGTGTCTTACAGTATCACACACAGGTAATAACAGGTGTGTGTCTACAGTATCACACACAGGTAGAATGACAGGTGTTCCACACAGGTAGAATAACAGGTGTGTCTTACAGCACACACACACAGGTAGAATAGTGTCTTACAGTATCACACACACAGGTAGAATAACAGGTGTGTCTTACAGTATCACACACAGTAGAATAACAGGTGTGTCTTACAGTATCACACACAGGTAGAATAACAGGTGTGTCTACAGTACACACACACAGTAGAATAACAGGTGTGTCTTACAGTATCACACACACAGGTAGAATAACAGGTGTGTCTTAAGTATACACACAGGTAGAATAACAGGTGTGTCTTACACACAGGTAGAATAACAGGTGTGTCTTACAGTCACACACACAGGTAGAATAACAGGTGTGTCTTACAGTATCACACACACAGGTAGAATAACAGTGTCTTACAGTATCACACACAGGTAGAATAACAGGTGTGTCTACAGTATCACACACACAGGTAGAATAACAGGTGTGTCTTACAGTATCACACGGTAGAATAACAGTGTAGATCACACACAGGTAGATAACAGGTGTGTGTCTTAAAGTATCACACACAGGTAGAATAACAGGTGTGTCTACAGTATCACACACACAGCATAACAGGTGTGTTTACAGTATCACACACAGGTAGAATAACAGGTGTGTGTCTTACAGTATCACACACAGGTGGAATAACAGGTGTGTCTTACAGAATCACACACAGTAGAAAACAGGTGTGTGTCTTACAGTATACACACAAACAGGTGTGTCTTACAGTATCACACACAGGTAGAATAACAGGTGTGTGTCTTGCAGTATACACACAGGTAGAATAACAGGTGTGTGTCTTACAGTATCACACACACAGGTAGAATAACAGGTGTGTGTCTTATATCACACACAGGTAGAATAACAGGTGTGTGTCTTACAGTATCACACACAGGTAGAATAACAGGTGTGTGTCTTACAGTATCACACACAGGTAAAAACAGGTGTGTCTACAACACAGGAGTAACAGGTGTGTGTCTTACAGACACACACACAGGTAGAATAACAGGTGTGTGTCTTACAGTATCACACACAGGTAGAATAACAGGTGTGTGTTTACAGTATCACACACAGGTAGAAAGCAGGTGTGTGTCTTACAGCATCACAGAGAATAACAGTTCAGATCACACAGTAAAGTGTGTTCATATCACACACAGGTAGAATAACAGGTGTGTCTTACAGATCACACACAGGTAAACAGGTGTGTGTCTACAATATCACACACAGTAGTAACAGTGTGTTTTGACGTGAACAGGTGTGCAATCACACAGGTAGAATAACAGTGTGTCACACACACAGGTAACAGGTGTGTGTTACAGTATCCACACAGGTAGAATAACAGGTGTGTCTTACAGCACACACACAGTAGAATAACAGGTGTGTCTTACAGTATCACACACAGGTAGAATAACAGGTGTGTCTTACAGTATCACACACAGGTAGAATAACAGGTGTGTGTCTTACAGTATCACACACAGGTAGAATAGCAGGTGTGTGTCTTACAGTATCACACACAGGTAGAATAACAGGTGTGTGTCTTACAGTATCACACACACAGGTAGAATAACAGGTGTGTGTCTTACATGATCACACACAGGTAGAATAACAGGTGTGTGTCTTACAGTATCACACACAGGTAGAATAACAGGTGTGTGTCTTACAGTATCACACACAGGTAGAATAGCAGGTGTGTCTTAAGATATCACACACAGGTGGAATAACAGGTGTGTGTCTTACAGTATCACACACAGGTGGAATAACAGGTGTGTGTCTTACAGTATCACACAGGTAGAAACAGGTGTGTCTACAGATCACACACACAGGTAGAATAACAGGTGTGTGTCTTACAGTATCACACACAGGTGGAATAACAGGTGTGTGTCTTAAGTATCACACACAGGTAGAATAACAGGTGTGTGTCTTCAGATCACACAGTAGAATAACAGGTGTGTGTCTTACAGTATCACACACAGGTAGAATAACAGGTGTGTATTGACAACAGCGTGGGTCTGCTGGGCCTCCAAGTAACTGACAAGTTGATTGTTCCAGTTTAGATTATATAGTTGACGGTGTTGTTGGCGTGTATGTTGATGGGCTATTGACTGTGACGAGGGAGGGGGTGAGGGAGGGGTGAGGAGGGGGGGTGAGGGGTGTTGCTACTCGTCATACGCCCGCCAGTACAGTCACTAGTCATCTGGTGCCGGACGTCTGAATGATAGTGTTGTATACTGCTACTGTTCCTCCGTCACCATCACTACTGTTCCTTCATCACCATCATTACTATTCCTCCATCACCATCACTACTGTTCCTCCATCACTACTGTTCCTCCATCACTACTGTTCCTCCATCACTATTGTTCCTCCAGCACTACTGTTCCTCCATCACCGTCACTACTGTTCCTCCATCACCATCACTAGTGTTCCTTCATCACCATCACTACTGTTCCTCCGTCACCATCACTACTGTTCATCACCATCATTACTGTTCCTTCATCACCATCACTACTGCTCCTACATCACTACTGTTCCTCCATCACCATCACTACTGTTCCTCCATCACCATCACTACTGTTCCTCCATCACCATCACTACTGTTCCTCCATCACCATCACAACTGTTCCTCCATCACTATCACTACTGTTCCTCCATCACCATCATTACTGTTCCTCCATCACCATCATTACTGTTCCTCCATCACCATCACTACTGTTCCTCCATCACCATCACTGCTGTTCCTCCATCACCATCACTAGTGTTCCTTCATCACCGTCACTACTGTTCCTCCATCACTACTATTCCTCCATCACCATCACTACTGTTCCTTCATCACCATCACTACTGTTCCGCCATCACCATCACTACTGTTCCTCCATCACTACTGTTCCTCCATCACTAGTGTTCCTTCATCACCATCACTACTGTTCCTTCATCACCATCACTACTGTTCCTCCAACACCATCACTACTATTCCTCCATCACCATCCCTACTGTTCCTTCATCACCATCACTACTGTTCCTCCATCACTACTGTTCCTCCATCACCATCCCTACTGTTCCTTCATCACCATCCCTACTGTTCCTCCATCACCATCACTACTGTTCCTCCATCACCATCACTACTGTTCCTCCATCACCATCACTACTATTCCTCCATCACCATCCCTACTGTTCCTTCATCACCATCACTATTGTTCCTCCATCACCATCACTACTGTTCCTCCATCACCATCACTACTGTTCCTCCATCACCATCACTACTGTTCTTCCATCACCATCACTACTGTTCCTCCATCACTACTGTTCCTCCATCACCATCCTACTGTTCCTTCATCACCATCACTACTGTTCTTCCATCACCATCACTACTGTTCCTCCACCACTACTGTTCCTCCATCACCATCAATGCTGTTCCCCCATCACTTCTGTTCTTCCATCATTACTGTTCCTCCACCACTACTGTTCCTCCATCACCATCAATGCTGTTCCCCCATCACTTCTGTTCTTCCATCATTACTGTTCCTCCACCACTACTGTTCCTCCACCACTACTGTTCCTCCATCACCATCAATGCTGTTCCTCCATCACTTTTGTTCTTCCATCATTACTGTTCCTCCACCACTACTGTTCCTCCATCCCTACTGTTCCTCCATCACTACTGTTTCTCCATCACTACTGTTCCTCCATCACTACTGTTCCTCCACCACTACTGTTCCTCCACCACTACTGTTCCTCCATCACCATCAATGCTGTTCCCCATCACTTGTTCTTCCATCATTACTGTTCCTCCACCACTACTGTTCCTCCACCACTACTGTTCCTCCATCACCATCAATGCTGTTCCTCCATCACTTCTGTTCTTCCATCATTACTGTTCTCCACCACTACTGTTCCTCCATCACTACTGTTCCTCCATCACTACTGTTTCTCCATCACTACTGTTCCTCCATCACTACTGTTCCTCCACCACTACTGTTCCTCCACCACTACTGTTCCTCCATCACCATCAATGCTGTTCCCATCACTTCTGTTCTTCCATCATTACTGTTCCTCCACCACTACTGTTCCTCCACCACTACTGTTCCTCCATCACTTCTGTTCTTCCATCATTACTGTTTCTCCATTACCACCACTATCCTGCCTCCACTACCACCAGTGTTCTTCCACCATCACTGCCCTCCACCACCACCACAGCCAGCACCACCACCACAAACATCACCACCACCAACACCACTATGACCACCACCACTAACATCGCCAACACCACTATGACCACCACACTAACACCACCACCGCCACTGACACTGGTAGCGCCACTGACACCGCCACCACCACTAACACCACCACCACCACTAACACCACCACCGCCACTAACGCCGTCACCGCCACTAACGTCGCCACCGACACCGCCACTGACATTGCCAGCGCCACTGACACCGACAGCGCCACTGACACCACCACCAGCACCACTAACATCACCAGCATCACTAACACCACCACCAGCACCACTAACATCACCACCACCACTAACACCACCACCAGCACCACAGCACCACTAACATCACCAGCATCACTAACACCACCACCAGCACCACTAACATCACCTGCACCACTAACATCACCACCACCACTAACATCACCAGCACCACTAACATCACCACCACCATAACAACAGTATCACCGTAACACCACCAACACCAATATCGACAACAGTAACACCACTAACACCAATATCGACAACAGTAACACCACTAACACCAATATCGACAACAGTAACACCACTAACACCAATATCGACAACAGTAACACCAATATCGACAACAGTAACACCAATATCGACAACAGTAACACCACTAACACCAATATCGACAACAGCAACACCAATATCGACAACAGTAACACCATAACACCAATATCGACAACAGTAACACCACTAACACCAATATCGACAACAGTAATACCATAACACCAATATCGACAACAGTAACACCACTAACACCAATATCGACAACAGTAACACCAATATCGACAACAGTAACACCACTAACACCAATATCGACAACAGTAACACCACTAACACCAATATCGACAACAGTAATACCACTAACACCAATATCGACAACAGTAACACCAATATCGACAACAGTAACACCACTAACACCAATATCGACAACAGTAACACCAATATCGACAACAGTAACACCACTAACACCAATATCGACAACAGTAACACAATATCGACAACAGTAACACCACTAACACCAATATCGACAACAGTAACACCAATATCGACAACAGTAACACCACTAACACAATATCGACAACAGTAACACCACTAACACCAATATCGACAACAGTAACACCACTAACACCAATATCGACAGTAATACCACAACACCAATATCGACAACAGTAACACCACCAACACCAATATCGACAACAGTAATACCACTAACACCAATATCGACAACAGTAACACCACCAACACCAATATCGACAACAGTAATACCACTAACACCAATATCGACAACAGTAACACCACCAACACCAATATCGACAACAGTAGCACCACTAACACCAATATCGACAACAGTAACACCAATATCGACAACAGTAACACCACCAACACCAATATCGACAACAGTAGCACCACTAACACCAATATCGACAACAGTAATACCACCAACACCAATATCGACAACAGTAACACCACTAACACCAATATCGACAACAGTAACACCAATATCGACAACAGTAACACCACTAACACCAATATCGACAACAGTAACACCACTAACACCAATATCGACAACAGTAACACCACCAACACCAATATCGACAACAGTAACACCACTAACACCAATATCGACAACAGTAACACCACTAACACCAATATCGACAACAGTAACACCACCAACACCAATATCGACAACAGTAACACCACTAACACCACCAATATCGACAACAGTAACACCACTAACACCAATATCGACAACAGTAATACCACCACCACCAATATCGACAACAGTAACACCACCAACACCAATATCGACAACAGTAACACCATTAACACCAATATCGACAAGAGTAGCACCACTAACACCAATATCGACAACAGTAATACCACTAACACCAATATCGACAAAAGTAGCACCACTAACACCAATATCGACAACAGTAACACCAATATCGACAACAGTAACACCACAACACCAATATCGACAACAGTAACACCAATATCGACAACAGTAACACCACTCAACACCAATATCGACAACAGTAACACCACTAACACCAATATCGACAACAGTAACACCAATATCGACAACAGTAACACCACTAACACCAATATCGACAAGAGTAGCACCACTAACACCAATATCGACAACAGTAACACCAATATCGACAACAACAGCACCACTAACACCAATATCGACAACAGTAACACCACTAACACCAATATCGACAACAGTAATACCACTAACACCAATATCGACAACAGTAACACCACTAACACCAATATCGACAGTAACACCAATATCGACAACAGTAATACCACTAACACCAATATCGACAACAGTAACACCACTAACACCAATATCGACAACAGTAACACCACTAACACCAATATCGACAAGAGTAGCACCACTAACACCAATATCGACAACAGTAATACCACTAACACCAATATCGACAAGTAGCACCACTAACACCAATATCGACAACAGTAACACCAATATCGACAAGAGTAGCACCACTAACACCAATATCGACAACAGTAACACCAATATCGACAACAGTAGCACCACTAACCAATATCATACAGTAACACCAATATCGACAACAGTAACACTATCGACAACAGTAACACCACAACGCCAATATCGACAAGAGTAGCACCACTAACACCAATATCGACAACAGTAACACCAATATCGACAACAGTAACACCATTAACACCAATATCGACAAGAGTAGCACCATTAACACCAATATCGACAACAGTAATACCACTAACACCAATATCGACAACAGTAACACCACCAACACCAATATCGACAACAGTAACACCACTAACACCAATATCGACAACAGTAACACCACTAACACCAATATCGACAACAGTAACACCACTAACACCAATATCGACAAGAGTAGCACCACTAACTCAATATCGACAACAGTAACACCAATATCGACAACAGTAACACCACTAACCAATATCGACAAGAGTAGCACCACTAACACCAATATCGACAACAGTAACTCCAATATCGACAACAGTAACACCACTAACACCAATATCGACAAGAGTAGCACCACTAACACCAATATCGACAACAGTAACACCACTAACACCACTGGGTGCACTACAGGGACGCAGTGCACCCCAGTAATGTGTTTGTTACCTGCGGGAAATGAGGCAGGTGAGAGTGGCAGTAATTTCCTGGGCTGGGAGGCCCGCCACTACCGCCTTCCAATATTGTTGGACGCTCACCTCGGTCCTCCTAAAACATCTATCCTCTTCTGAAGTATTTTACATTTTTACTAATTATAATTGTTATGATTCTTGTTCTTTGTGTGCGTGTTAATAAAAAGTATATTGTACTTAAAAAGTCCAGTATAGCCTACAGTGTTTTATATGTTCGGTTTAACCCCTTCAGTATGATTACATTATATTCAGGGCTTAAGTCATCGTTTAACAATGAAATGTTTTATGGTGATGTTAAGCTAGTATGGGAGTGCGGCGGTCGAGTGGATACAACACTCCTGCTGTTTCATGGATGACTCATCCTAGTTCACACAGCTGTAAATGGGTACCTCAGTTTGTAACTCGGAAGTATTTGGCCGAGAGCAGTGCCGGCCATGCTGCCTTCTTGTGTGCCTATGTGACCTTTTTTGCGGTAGTATGACGTTGCGGTCGTCACTTCAAGCAGATGTAATACAATAATGCTGAACCTGAACCCACACCATTGACATCTGTATCTCTCCGTGTTTCACCTGATCCCTGTATGGTTGACTCTATACTGAGGAAGCCACTCGCTCCGTGACTTCTCGAATTTTACTGTGGATGATATTAACTCCCCGATCCTCCTTAACCACCACACAATCACCCTACTGTATACTCTACCCTATTATCTCCTGGCATAAGGTCTACAGTGCCATCTATTCCCTTTAGGAGGGCACACCCTCCACACGGAATCTCTTCCCTGGGTATTAATGGAATCCACCACCCAAATGGCCCCTGTTCCTTCCAGCCATTTTTCGCCTTCGACTCAAACCCCGCACTTTTTCCTCATCTTAAGCATTGTAGTTCAGCCCACCACTAAGGAAGAAGCTCTCCTCCCTCCGTCCCTACCTCCTTTCTTCAGATCGCCATTACGGTTTCGCAAGGCAAGATTTACAGCTGACTTCTTTTCTGCGTGTGTCACCCCGGGTCTCCTCCTTTCAGTGTTTGGAACACCTTCCCGCAGTCTCGACATTTTTTAAATTTGGCGCAAGTCACTGCCTCCTAAGCGCCCGGATCACATGAAGATTAGCCCTCCTCCCTAGTCTATTTCACCTTCAGATTAATCGCCTCAACGACAACCTAACCTAACTTAACCTAATCTAATCTAATAAAACCAAACCAAACCTAACTTAACTTAACCTTAGCTAACCTGACCTCCAAGTTGTTTAATCATCAGGTGAAATAAAGAGGAGGAGGTGGGGGGCTAATGTAAATATGGTCTAAACTTACTTCCTTAATTATTTTCTGATTCTCTTTTTCATCCACAGTTATCTTCCAATCGTTATCGGGTAGTGGTAGAGGACTCACATACTTGTCTTATCGGTAGTCGTGTCCAACAGGGTTTTGTCCTTTCACCTTGACGCCTTATTAAATGCTGCATTAGTCAAATTACTTCATTTTCACTTAATTATACTCTAAGTCCCTCCCCACCCCCCTCTCCTCATACAATACTCACTTCCTAAATCTCTAACCTCTGATCGCATAGGGTGTCCCAAAAGTCCGTCCTCACAGAAATAATTCACCATTTGGCTTTATGTCAACAAATGTTCAACTTACACGCCACCAACTAACATACAGTATATCAGTTCCTGCACGTAATGTTCTCTGAATGTCTCCTGGCTCCTTGACGATGATTTTAAACCACTCGTCCCGAACGGTATCCTTCACCTCCTTGATATAAGTTAGGACACCCTGCATGTAGTAGCTTGCTAACACACCGTTGCAATAACAAGAGTTCATTTCGTATTGTATACCGATGAATAACACATATGTACAGTCACCTCAAAAAAACTATGTATACAAAATCGTGTTGAAACAATATAACACAACGGACGAAGGATTTGGCTACCCTACTGAGACAACAGGAGTCGCAGCGTTCATTCTGAGATTCATCGATCACCCAGGTACAGGGAAATAAACTAGGGTGTCTAATCTTCAGGTATTTTTTAATTCTTCTAATAATATTTAAGAACCTTTCATATGTGGTTTTAGAATACACATAAATTACACCTGACTCACCACACCTTATCCACTCCTATACTCTGCTCACTCCAAACTTATCATTGGGTCATATCAAAGGAAGCTCGTGATTGGTCGAGTCACGTCAGGTGAGAATATGCACGAGGGGGTGGGGGGTAATATGATTGGGCGTAGCTGATCGTTTATAACTTGTCTTTTTCACTTCAAGATATCTTCGTCATCAATATGTTCCACGTGATAAATTCTACTTATATATCATCACTTAATTGTTAATATTACTTGCAATTGTAGAATATAAGGAAACAAAATTAAATAACTCAGGACTGTAGATAAAACCAACGCCTCTCATCCTGTCAGCTGCATCCATAAAATCCGCTCCAGGCGCAGTGTGCAAAGCCTGTGTGACCAGAGTACTGTACAGGCGAGATAAACAGTCTAGTTGATTCATGAAACATTCCTGCCCTTGTACACTCTCACTCTGATATACTTAATTGGGTAAGTAATATATGCAGATTTGTTCATTTTCGTGTTTGATGCACCGGGTCAGCTTCAAACACTCGCTCATTTACATTATTTTGGGGGGAAGGCGGACGAGTGGGTACAGTCGGACACATACCTCAGTGGACACGGCAAGGACACATGCTTCTCCAGGGTTGTTAGTGGACACGGCAGGATACATACTTCACCAGGGTTGCTAGTGGACACGGCAGGATACATGCCTCACGAGGGTTGCCAATGGACACGGCTGGATACATGCCTCATCAGGGTTGCCAGTGGACACGGCAGGATACATACCTCACCAGGGTTGCCAGTGGACACGGCAGGATACATACTTCACCAGGGTTGCCAGTGGACACGGCAGGATACATACCTCACCAGGGTTGTCAAGGGATAAAGCAAGACATAATTTGTTCGAGACACAGTTTTACGAATTTACTTCCCGGCGATGAGTCAATTCATGAATTATTATTATTATTATTATTATTATTATTATTATTATTAGGTCAGGAGAAGGGTGACAGGGAGATAGGCGAAGTGGAGGGTGGCAGGGGGTAGGCTAGTAGGAAGGCGGCAGGGAGGTAGGCCAGGAGGAGGATGACAGGGAAGTAGGCCAAGAGGAGGTAGGGCCAGGGGGAGGCGGCAGGGAGGAGCAGGAGGCGGCAGGAGGAGGCCAGGAGGGAGACGGCTGGGAGGAGGCGGCAGGGAGGTAGGCCAGGAGGAGGGTGGCAGGAGGTAAACCAGGAGGAAGGAGTTAAGGGGTAGGCCAAGAAGAGGGCGGTAGGGAGGAAGGAGACTCTATCGATTGTTTTGAGCGACTCAGGGGCCGTTCTGGCAATGGAAACGAGACCTATTATGGGGGAGGACACGCCGCCTCATTCATCTTCTGCCTAGGTTGTGAATGTGGTCTTAAGGGGGTGTGGGGGAGGGTTGTGTGGATGTCGGTTGTTAAGAGGGAGGCACTAGGGGCAGCAGGACCACTGGGGAGGCACCTAGCAGGACCACTAGGGGAGGCACCCAACAGGACCACTAGAGGAGGCACAGCAGGACCACTGGGGGATGCACCTAGCAGGACCACTGGAGGGAGGCACCTAACAGGACCACTGGAGGGGCCCAGCAGGACCACTGGGGA
Source organism: Homarus americanus (assembly GCF_018991925.1). Taxonomy (NCBI): domain Eukaryota; kingdom Metazoa; phylum Arthropoda; class Malacostraca; order Decapoda; family Nephropidae; genus Homarus; species Homarus americanus. The sequence goes on from NW_024745694.1 coordinate 43,739, forward strand.
GGCACCCAGCAGGACAACTAGAGGGAGGCACCTAAGAGGACCACTAGAGGGAGGCACCCAACAGGACTACTGGGGGCACCCAGGGACCACTGGGGAGGCACCCAGCAGGACCACTGGGGGGAGGCACCCAGCTGGACCACTGGGGGAGGCACCCAGCAGGACCACTAGAGGGGAGGAGGCCCAGCAGGACCACTAGAGGGAGGCACCTAACAGGACCACTAGAGGGCACCTAACAGGACCACTAGAGGGAGGCACCTAACAGGACTACTGGGGAGGCACCCAGCAGGACCACTAGAGGGAGGCACCTAACAGGACCACTAGAGGAGGCACCTAACAGGACTACTAGAGGAGGCACCCAGCAGGACCAGTAGGGGCACCTAACAGGACCACTGAGAGGCACCTAGGACAGCCACTGGGGAGGCACCTAACAGGACCACTGGGGCACCTAACAGGACCACTAGGGGGGCACCTAACAGGAACTGGGGGCACCAGCAGGACCACTGGGGGAGGCACCTAACAGGACCACTAGAGGAGGGCACCTAACAGGACTACTGAGGGAGGCACCCAGCAGGACCATAGGGGAGGCACCTAACAGGACCACTAGAGAGGCACCCAGCAGGACCACTGGGGGAGGCACCCAGCAGGACTACTAGAGGAGGCACCCAGCAGGACAACTAGAGGGAGGCACAGAGGGACCACTGGAGGGAGGCACCCAGCAGGACCACTGGGGAGGCACCCAGCAGGACCACTAGAGGGAGGCACCCAGCAGGACCACTGGGGGAGGCACCTAACAGGACCACTAGGGGGAGGCACCTAACAGGACTACTGGAGGAGGCACAGCAGGACCACTGGGGAGGCACCTAACAGGACCACTAGAGGCGCAGCAGGACCACTGGGGGGCACTAACAGGACCACTGGGGAGGCACCCAGCAGGACCACTAGGGGAGGCACCCAGCAGGACCACTGGAGGGAGGCACCCAGCAGGACCACTGGGGAGGCACCTAACAGGACCACTAGAGGAGGCACCCAGCAGGACCACTGGGGGAGGCACCCAGGGACCACTGGGGAGGCACAGCAGGACAACTGAGGGAGGCACCCAGCAGGACCACTGGAGGGGCACCTAACAGGACTACTGAGGGAGGCACCTAACAGGACTACTGGAGGAGGCACCCAGCAGGACCACTAGAGGGAGGCACCGAGCAGGACCACTAGAGGCACCCAGCAGGACAACTAGAGGGAGGCACCCAGCAGGACCACTATGGGGGAGGCACCGAGCAGGACCACTAGGGCACCCAGCAGGACCACTAGAGGCGCAACAGGCCACTAGGGGAGGCACCTGGGACCACCATGAGGGAGGCACCTAACAGGACCACTGGGGGAGGCACCCAGCAGGACCACTAGAGGAGGCACCTAGCAGGACCACTAGAGGAGGCACCTAACAGGACCACTAGAGGCACCTAACAGGACTACTAGAGGAGGCACATGGGACCACTGGGGGAGGCACCCAGCAGGACCACTAGAGGAGGCACAGCAGGACCACTGGGGAGGCACGGCCTGAGGCAGCAGGAGGGAGCCCAGCAGGACCACTGGGGGAGCACCCAGGGACCACTAGGGGGAGGCACAGCAGGACCACTAGAGGAGGCACCTAGCAGGACCACTAGAGGGAGGCACCTAACAGGACCACTGAGGGGCCAACTGGGGAGGCACCCAGCAGGACCACTGGGGGAGGCACAGCAGGACCACTAGAGGGAGGCACCGGGACAACTAGGGAGGCACCCAGCAGGACACTCAGAGAGGCACCTAACAGGACCACTAGGGAGGCACCTAACAGGACTACTGAAACCCAGCAGGACCACTAGAGGAGGCACCTAACAGGACCACTAGAGGAGGCACCTAACAGGACCACTAGAGGGAGGCACCCAGCAGGACCAGTAGAGGGAGGCACCTAACAGGACCACTAGAGGGAGGCACCTAACAGGACCACTAGAGGGAGGCACCTAACAGGACCACTGAGGCACCTAACAGGACCCTAGAGGGGGGCACTAACAGGACTACTAGAGGAGGCACCCAGCAGGACCACTAGAGGGGGGCACCTAACAGGACCACTAGAGGCACCTAACAGGACTACTAGAGACACCCAGCAGGACCCTAGGAGGCACCTAACAGGACCACTAGAGGAGGCACCCAGCAGGACCACTAGAGAGGCACCGCAGGACTACTAGAGGAGGCACCCAGCAGGACAACTAGAGGGAGGCACACAGCAGGACCACTAGAGGCACCCAGCAGGACCACTAGAGGAGGCACCCAGCAGGACCACTAGGGAGGCCGGGGCCACTAGAGGGAGGCACCTAACAGGACCACTAGAGGGAGCGGGGACACTGAGGAGGCACCTGGGACCACTGGAGGGAGGCACCCTAACAGGACCACTAGAGGAGGCACAGCAGGACCACTAGAGGGAGGCACCCTAACAGGACCACTAGAGGCACCCAGCAGGACCACTAGAGGGAGGCACCTAGCAGGACCACTAGAGGGCACCCAGGGACCACTGGGGGAGGCACTAACAGGACCACTGGGAGCGCAGGACCACTGGGGGAGGCGCAGCAGGACCACTAGAGGGAGGCACCCAGCAGGACAACTGGGAGGCACCCAGCAGGACCACTGGAGGAGGCACCCTGCAGGGACTACTGGGGAGGCACAACAGGACTACTGGAGGGAGGCACAGCAGGACACTGGAGGAGCGGCAGGACCACTGGGGGCACCCAGCAGGACAACTGGGGAGGCACCCAGCAGGACCACTGGGGGAGGCGCAGCAGGACCACTGGGGGAGGCACCGAGCAGGACCCTGGAGGCACCCAGCAGGACCACTGGAGGGGGAGGCACCCAACAGGACCACTAGGGGAGGCACCTAGCAGGACCACTGGGGGAGGCACTAACAGGACCACTGGGGGAGGCAGCAGGACCACTGAGGGAGGCACCTAGCAGGACCACAGAGGGCACCTGCCGGGACCACTAGAGGAGGCACCTAACAGGACTACTAGAGGAGGCACACAGCAGGACCACTGGGAGGCACCCAGCAGGACCACTAGAGGAGCACCAGCAGGACCACTAGAGGCACTAACAGGACCACTAGAGGAGGCACCCAGCAGGACCACTGTGGAGGAGCGGGGGACCTAGAGGCACAGCAGGACCACTAGGAGGGGCACCTGGACCAGCCACTGGGGAGGCACCTAGCAGGACCACTAGAGGGGGGCACCTAACAGGACCACTAGAGGCCTGTGGGACCACTGGGGGAGGCACAGCAGGACCTGGGGAGGCCAGCAGGACCACTGGAGAGCGCAGCAGGACCACTGGGGGAGGCACCGCAGGACCACTAGAGGGGCGCAGCAGGACCACTAAGAGGACCACTGGGGGAGGCACCCAGCAGGACCACTGGGGGAGGCACCTAACAGGACCCAGCACTGGGGGAGGCACCCAGGCAGGACCACTGGGGGGCCTTGGGACCATGGGGAGGCACCCTGGACACTAGAGGGGCACCTGGCAGGACCACTGGGGGGAGGCACCTAGCAGGACCACTGGGGGGAGGCACTGGGACCACTGGGGAGGCACCCAGCAGGACCACTGGAGGCACCTAACAGGACCACTAGAGGGAGGCGCAGCAGGACCACTAGAGGGAGGCACCAACAGGACCACTAGAGGAGGCACCCAGCAGGACAGCTAGAGGAGGCACCTAGCAGGACCACTAGAGGAGGCACCCAGCAGGACACTAGACTGGCCACTGGGGAGGCACGCAGGACCACTGGGGAGGCACCCTAACAGGACCACTGGGGGAGGCACCCAGCAGGACAACTGGGGAGGGCACCTAACAGGACCACTAGAGGGAGCCCGGGACCACTGGGGGAGGCACCTAACGGAAGGGGGCACCTAACAGGACCACTGGGGGGGCGCTAACAGGACCACTGGGGGCACCCTAACAGGACCACTGGGGAGGCACCCAGCAGGACAACAGGGGGAGGCACCTAACAGGACCAATGAGGAGGCACCTAGCAGGACCACTGAGGGAGGCACCTAACAGGACCACTAGGGGAGGCACCCAGCAGGACAACTAGAGGGAGGCACCCTAACAGGACCACTAGAGGCACCTAACAGGACCACTGGGAGGCACCTAGCAGGACCACTGGGGGAGGCACCTAACAGGACCACTAGAGGGAGGCACCTAGCAGGACCACTGAGGAGGCACCCAACAGGACCACTAGAGGGAGGCACCTAGCAGGACCTGGGGGAGGCACTAACAGGACCACTGGGGAGGCACAGCAGGACCACTAGAGAGGAGGCACCCAGCAGGACAACTAGAGGAGGCACCTAACAGGACCACTAGAGGGAGGCACCTGCAGGGACCATAGAGGGAGGCACCTAACAGGACCACTGGGAGCACCTAGCAGGACTACTAGAGGAGGCACCCGCAGGACCACTGGGGAGGCACAGCAGGACTACTGGAGGGAGGCACCAGCAGGACTACTGGGGGAGCAGCAGGACAACTAGGGGGAGGCACCTTGGGACCAATGAGGGAGGCACTAACAGGACCACTGGGGGCACTAACAGGACCACTGGGGAGGCACCTGTGGGACCACTGGGGGCACCTAACAGGACTACTGGGGGAGGCACCTGGCAGGACCACTAGGGGAGGCACCTAACAGGACCACTGGGGGAGGCACCCTAGGGACCACTGGGGGAGGCACAGCAGGACAACTAGAGGGAGGCACCTAACAGGACCACTAGAGGAGGCACCTAACAGGACCACTAGAGGAGGCACCTAACAGGACCACTAGAGGGAGGCACCCAGCAGGACCACTGAGAGGAGGCACTAACAGGACACTAGAGGGAGGCACACAGCAGGACCATACACTGGGGAGGCACCTAACAGGACCACTGAGGGAGGCACCTAACAGGACCACTAGAGGAGGCACCCAGCAGGACCTACTAGGGAGGCACCTAACAGGACCACTAGAGGGAGGCACCTAACAGGACCACTAGGGGAGGCACCTAACAGGACCACTGAGGGAGGCACCCAGCAGGACCACTGGGGAGGCACAGCAGGACCACTAGAGGGGGAGGCACCCAGCAGGACCACTAGAGGAGGCACCTAACAGGACCACTAGAGGGAGGCACCTAGCAGGATCACTGAGGGGGAGGCACCCAGCAGGACTACTAGAGGCACACAGGGGACCACTAGAGGGGGGCACCTAACAGGACCACTAGAGGAGGCACCTAACAGGACCACTAGAGGAGGCACCCAGCAGGACTACTGGGGGAGGCACCCAGCAGGACCACTAGAGGAGGCACCCAGCAGGACCACTAGAGGGAGGCACCTAACAGGACCACTAGAGGGAGGCACCTAGCAGGACCACTAGAGGCACCCAGCAGGACTACTAGAGGGAGGCACACAGCAGGACCACTAGAGGGAGGCACCTAACAGGACCACTGGGGGAGGCACCTGGGACCACTAGAGGAGGCACCCAGCAGGACTGACCACTTGGGGAGGCACCTAACAGGACCACTAGAGGAGGCACCCAGCAGGACTACTAGAGGAGGCACACAGCAGGACCACTGGGGAGGCACCTAACAGGACCACTAGAGGAGGCACCCAGCAGGACCCACTAGAGGGAGGCACCCAGCAGGACCACTAGAGGCGCAGCAGGACAACTGGGGGAGGCACCAAGCAGGACCACTGGGGAGGCACCTAACAGGACTACTAGGGGAGGCACACAGCAGGACCACTAGGGCACCGAGCAGGAACTAGAGGCACCCAGCAGGACCACTGGGGAGGCACCAACAGGACCACTGGGGAGGCACCCAGCAGGACCACTGGGGAGGCACCCAACACGACCACTAGAGGGAGGCACCCAGCAGGACCACTAGAGGCACCCAGCAGGACCACTGAGGGAGGCACCCAGGGACCACTAGAGGAGGCACCTAGAGACCACTAGAGGGGGAGGCACTAGGGCACACAGCAGGACCACTGGGGAGGAGGCACCCAGCAGGACCACTGGGGGAGGCACCCAGGGACCACTGGGGAGGCACCCAGCAGGACCACTAGAGGGAGGCACCCAGCAGGACCACTAGAGGGGCACCCAGCAGGGACCACTAGGGAGGCACCTAACAGGACCACTGGGAGGCACTAAGGACCCAGGGAGGCAGGGACACAGGACCACTAGAGGGAGGCACCCAGCAGGACCACTAGAGGGAGGCACCCAGCAGGACCACTAGAGGGAGGCACACCAGCAGGACCACTAGAGGCACTACAGAGGCAGAGGCACCACCCAGCAGGACCACTAGAGGCACCCAGTATCAGATCAAGGTTCCACCGTCATGTCTTGAGCTTGTCAACCACGGCTCAGCTCCCCAAACATTTTCGGGATATCTTTACCAGTTCTCCGAGGTTATGTGACCCTCCAGAGACCACAACTTTTAATATAGTTTTTCCTTTACCACTCTCGCCCTTCCCCTTGCCCTTCTACTCTCAATTTTACCCATTATGTCTCCAAATTTTCCCTCATTCCTAATTATTTAACCAAAGTATCTGATTTCTCTTCTAATCTGTAAATATCTGTCCTTTTGTTTTTCATTTTCGTTCATCTTCAGCCTTCTGCAGCACTACACTACAAAGGCCCCGTCTGGTATATCTCTCTTGTGACTCTCTGACCATGCAGACTCCGTATTCCAGCAGACTTTATCTCAAACTGTTTTTTTGCTTCACTTATTCTCGTATTAACTTCTCTTTCACATCTACCATCACGGAGTCTGTAAGATCCCTCCGTTACACATCATAATCCTTGGGTCTTATATTTAATCTCGGTACAACCATTACTTCCCTCCGTTTGATATTAAGTCTTAAGCCAATATTCTTAACCTGTTTCCATTGACTTTTAAAACCTCCGTCTCAAAGGATAATTTCTCTCATTGAAACTCTTGGGTAAATATGAAACGCTGGAGACGAGATGCAGCCTTATCTAATCTAATGCTTTTAAGTTGTTTTTATATTAACATGGCAACATCCTGATGGCTTTTAAAACCACTACTACTACCACCACTACCATTTCTACCAACATTAACACCACCATCACCACCACCACCTACACCACCTACACCAGTATCATCACCAACACCACCATCATCACAACCACCACCTACACCAACACCACCATCACCAACACCACCATCATCACCACCACCACCTACACCAACACCACCACCACCTACACCAGTATCATCACCAACACCACCATCATCACCACCACCACCTACACCAGTATCATCACCATTACTATGACTTCCCTCCCACATTTATCACTTTACCACCACTATGACTACCACCAACCACCACCCACACCACTACCATCCACTCTACCACACTACCACACACCTAAAGATTTGATACCCCAGCTTATTTCACCAGAACATTGGACAACCCAGCAAATTTCACCTCAAGATTAGATACCTCAGCTTTTTTCACCAGAAGATTAAACTCTCCAGCTTATTTCACCTAAAGATTTGATACCCCAGCTTATTTCACCAAAAGATTTGATACCCCAGCTTATTTCACCAAAAGATTTGATACCCCAGCTTATTTCACCTAAAGATTTGATACCCCAGCTTATTTTACCTAAAGATTAGACACCCCAGCTTATTTTACCTAAAGATTAGACACCTCAGCTTATTTCACCTGAACATTAACTCACCTAACGCTACTTGGAGGTTACATTAGGGTAGGTTAGCGTTAGTGGTTGATCTACAGGGGAAATAAGCTGTGTGTGTATGAGAGAGAGAGAGAGGTGTCAGCAGGGAGGGGTGGTGTCAGCAGGGAGGGGTGGTGTCAGCAGGGAGGGGTGGTGTCAGCAGGGAGGTGTGGTGTCAGCAGGGAGGGGTGGTGTCAGCAGGGATGGGTGGTGTCATGGTTGGTGTCAACAGCAGCAGGGGTGTGGTGTCAACAAGGGTGTGGTGTCAGCAGGGAGTGTGGTGTCAGCAGAGGTGGGGTGTGGCAAGGTGGTGTCAGCAAGGAGGGAGGTGTCAGCAGGGGGTGTGGGGTGTCAGCAGGGGTGTTGTGTCAGTGGGTGGTGTCAGCAGGGTGGTGTCAGCAGGGAGGGAATTGGTGTCAGTGGTGTCAGCAGGGAGAATTGGTGTCAGCAGGGGGGTGTGGTGTCAGCAGGGGGTGTGGTGTGTCAGCAGGGGTGGTGTCAGCAGGGGGTGGTGTCAGCAGGGAGGGTGGTGTCAGCAGGGGGTGGTGTCAGCGGGGTGGTGTCAGCAGGGTATGGTGTCAGCAGGGGGTGTCAGCAGGGAGGAAGGTGTCAGCAGGGAGGAGACGTGTCAGTAGGGAGGTGGTGTCAGCAGGGGTGTGGTGTGTCAGCAGGGAGGGTGGTGTCAGCAGGGAGGTGTGTGTGTGGAGGCTTCAGGGAGGCGGTCCAGCACGTTACCTTAAGAACAACAAAATACTGGAATGATTGTTTGCCGCCGCCCCCAGTCCGTCAACCGCCCCCAGCCGTCAGCCCCAGCCCGTCACCCCCCAGACCGTCACCCCCAGTCCGTCACATCTTCAGAGGCAACTGGACTACATGGACAGAACTGGACTACATGGACAGAGAGAGGCTTAAATATACAGGGTGACCTTAAAAACATGAGGTCAGGTCATAATGATGTCATCCACTAATCCCCACACCAACACACACGTAGAGGAGCTTAAGAGAAGGGGGTGACGTGACTAGTCAGGTCAGGTCAAAAATAAGGGACCCACAAAATAACTATCATACATCTAGATCAAAGGTTTTCAAAGCATTTTTAACCTTGGGCCACTGACAAATAAATTTATGTAACATATTATCAGTTTTGAACTGACCATCACTAAGGTTTATTGATTTTAATTCCTTAATAAAACTAGCTTCAACCAGAAGTCTTTCTGTGACACAAGATGATTTAAATACTTCTAAGCTTTTTTCCCAAGCAATGGGGTGATTATTATTCCTAACATGAACGAACAAGGCACTGCTTTCAGATGCTGTTCTGATATTATACTTATGTTGTTTGATTCTGAGCTGCAGTGTTTTTCCTGTTTGTCCTACATAATTACAATTACATTTGCTACATGGAATACAATAAACACTTTCATTTACATTCAAACTTGGGCTATTCCTTATTAACATATTGGTAATGGTAGAGCTATACTTGAAAACATCTCGCCAACCTTCCACAAAAGACTCTCTTTAGGGCGTGGCTTCATAAAAGTGCTGCAGATCTCCTGAAACTGAATGTCCCAATCACCCCAGACGAACCTATTAATTCCATTCCTCCTTGGCTGGACATATCAGTTCCTATTAATTACACTCCTGTTGGTAGTAAGCAAATGTTAAACACCGATGTGGTGAGATGTGTCACACTCGAAACTATTAACAGACACATAGAGAGTATTAAATCAAGTGAATGTCATGCTTTTACTGATGGTTATGTGCAGACAAACACAGGTAGAACAGGCTGTGCAATTGTAATATATAAAGAAAAAGAGATGATAGTGTCAAACAAACAAAGGCTGAACAACTGGGCCAGCACAACACAAACTGAACTAACTGGAATCTACTTAGCCACAGACTACCTCAAAGAAAATGGAGGTGGGGTGATATTCTGTGACTCTCAAAGTGCTTTGAAATCAATGAACAGCCCGTCAGGCTCTATATCTAAAGTTGCATGTGATATTAAAAGGAATGTGATAACTGCCAATGAGAACAACTTTCGTATCGAATTTGTGTGGATTCCGCCCCATGTTGGAATCAGGTATCATGACCGTGCTGATAGACTGGCCAATGAGGCATGTAAGAAAGAAAATGTTGACCGTGACCGTGGTCTGTCCAATGCTGTAATTAAAAACATTCAAGTCAGAATCATGAACTCTGATCTAGAAGAAGTGAGAAATGCAGAGAGACCTGACAGTTGTAGCATTAGTAATATGACAAATTTTGTAACAAGAGGTACCGGTATGGCCAGCATAAGGACAGAACCAGACAATGTGATGTAGTCGTGGCCAGAATTAGGCTAGGATACAGACACATCTGGCAAGTTAGTAACGCTGTACCCATACCGGAACACTCAGCATGTAAACTTTGTGATAAACCTTTAAAGCATACACTTGAACACTATATTATTGAATGTGACACTGTCAAAGACTTCAGGCCACCTGACTTATTGTATCTTGAACTATGTAATTACTTCATTGAATCAGGTGTGCTTGAGGACATTCTTGCTGTTTATCCCAAATTTGCTAGCCCACACTGATTAGTCTTCATTTAGAATATGACTCCAATGTATGTGATCCACTGACCTATATAATTATCAGATATGGCCAGTGATATGTGCGGTCTTGGGTATGAGAGTTTGTTGACCAAACTGGAGTGGTCCACTGAAGAATTGGCGAGGGCCAAGTTAGAAATTGAGAGGGCCACGTTGGAGAACCTGAAATTAAGGAAAGAGCTGGCGAAGTTAAAAGGAGAGGCTGGACGAGTAAAGCCAGTGTCTGACGAAAAATCAAACGAGTGGAAAGTCGTGAGTAGTGGGAGGACCAAGCTGGTGGTCAAGAAGCACTCGAAGGATACGACAACAACAGCTAAGTGTACCAACCCGTTCAGTCCCTTGATAGACGAATTGGACGTTAGTACAGTCAGGGGCAGGGATGACAAGGAAGGTATAAAAACTTTAATTGTTGGTGACTCACAGGTAAGGTACATGGACAGGGCCTTTTGTGGTAAAAACAAAAATAGGATGAGGGTGTGTTTGCCAGGAGCTGGGGTGGGGATATAGTTGACAGGATGGACAATATCTTGTCTGGTAATGGGAACAAACCCATTATCTGCCTCAGTGCAGGAGGCAATGATATTGGCCGGTGTAGAGCGAGGAACTTCTTGATAAGTTCAAGGCAGCCATAGATCGTATTAGGACTAAGGGAGGGATCCCTATCATATGCGGTGTCCTGCCTAGAAGGAGAGTTGGCAGTGAATGGTTGTCAAGGGCAGTTGGTGTTAACGACCGTCTTGACAGATATTGCAAGTCAATATCAGTCCCATTCATTGACAACTGGGACAACTTCTATGGCAGAAGGGACCTTTATGCTAGGGATGGGGTGCACCTGTCTAGGGATGGAGTAGCAACCCTGGCTGGGGCTCTAGAGGGGGCAGTTCAAAAGATATCGAAGTCTTTAAACTGCTAAGAGAACATAGGAGCACGGGGGTGGAGGAGACTGCAGTGGGAGCGGGTAAACAAGGCGAAAGATTACAGGGAAATAGTGTTAGGAATGATGACAAAACTAAATTAGACAGGGAGTTTAAAACTAAACGCGGTAAGGGAAGGACTCAGAACACGACTAACTTAAATGTATACTACGCGAACAGTAGAAGTATGAGAAACAAAATGGATGATATTAAGGCCTTGGTATGTACAGAAGAAATCGATATAATTGCATTCACTGAAACATGGATCAACCTAGACACACGTGAATTACCAGTCGAATACCAAATTGCGGGTTACAAACTGTTCCATACCGATAGGCAGACCAGGAAAGGAGGCGGAGTAGCAATCTATGTTAGGGATAATCTGAAGTGTGAAATAAATAAGGAAATAAAAACTGAGAGGAATACAGAAACAATTTGGATAGAATTAAGCGACGGTCGGGAAAAATTAATCACAGGAGTAATATATAGACCCCCCAATCTTGATAGCGTCAATGAGCGACTTATCTGGGATGAAATGCGCAGGGCTTCCATACACAACAAAGTCTGTATAGTAGGCGACTTTAACCTTGGCCAAATAGATTGGACTGTCCTTACGGGTAACTCAGAATCAGAGGATTTTCTCGAGACGATCCAGGACTGTTTCCTAAGTCAACATATAACCGAACCCACACGGGGTAATAATATACTGGATTTAGTTCTGACGAACAGAGAAAACCTCATTAGCAATGTCGAGGTAGGGAACGAACTTGCAAACAGCGATCACAAAGAAATTCGATTCCAGTTAGATTTTCAGGGCAGACGTAAGGAAAATTCCACTAAAGTACCAGATTTCAGAAGGGCAAACTTTGACAGTTTAAAGAGGCAGCTGAGAGAGGGGGTGTCGCGCTTGGACGTGAACCTGACAGATGACACCGACCTGATAACGAGATCTGATATTGCCGAGTTCCACGATAATTTAAATAGTGAGTTACTTAATGCACAAAGGCAGAACATACCATACAAAAAACTCAGATCAGACAACAATGACCCTAAATGGATAAATAATTATTTAAAGAACATCATTGGCCAAAGGAAGGCTATAGGTAGAAGGATAAATCGTGGCGAAATTCACCTCCGGGACTATTATAGGGTATTGGCGAGTAGAGTTAAAACCGAGATAAGGAAAGCAAAGAGGAATAATGAGGTAAGGATAGCAAGGGAGGCGAAGACAAACCCCAAAGGATTCTACCAAATGTATCAAACTAAAACACGAGAAAAGATTGGACCAATACGGTCAGACTCCGGCGAGCTCACTGATAACGACGGAGAAATGAGCAATAATTTGAATAAATATTTTCAACAGTTTTCACCACCGAAAATCTAAACATGATACCCGAGGCACCGACTCTATTCAGAGATAGTGAAGAAAACAAATTAAGTGAGATAGTAGTGACTAGTAACGATGTTAGTAAGCAAATAGACAAACTAAAGCCTAATAAGTCACCTGGTCCCGATGAGATATTTGCCAGAGTATTAAAGGAATGTAAGGAAGAGCTTAGTATGCCCTTAGCAAAGTTGTTTAACATGTCCTTAAAAACAGGTGTAGTACCAGAATCCTGGAGGATAGCGAATGTAATACGATTTTCAAGAAGGGGGATAGATCACTATCCTCTAACTACCGCCCAATCAGTCTAACATCAATAGTAGGCAAATTACTGGAAGCAATCATTTCAAACTCTATACGAAATCACCTGGAGAAGCACCGATTGATCAATGATTCCCAGCATGGCTTCACAAGCGGACGTTCTTGTCTAACTAATCTATTAACATTCTTTTCATCAGTTTTCGAATCGGTGGACGAGGGGCACAATTATGATGTGGTATATCTCGACTTTAGCAAAGCCTTCGACAGAGTCCCCACGAAAGACTAATTAGAAAGGTAGAAGCACATGGCATCAAAGGTAACATCCTTAAATGGATTAGGGCGTGGTTACAGGACAGGAAACAGCGAGTGAGCATTAACGGCACTAAGTCCCATTGAGCAACGTCACAAGTGGAGTTCCCCAAGGCTCAGTACTTGGACCATTATTGTTTATTATATACATAAACGACATAGATATCGGCATAGACAGCAACATAAGTAAATTTGCTGATGACACTAAAATAGGACGTGTTATCAAATCTGACGAGGACTCGGCAAAACTACAGGAAGATCTAAACAAATTTTTCGAATGGTCTGAAAATGGCAGATGAAATTCAATGTCGACAAATGTAAAGTACTCAGTATAGGAGATGTAAACAGGGAAACCAGATACCAGATGAACAACGATGCCATAGAGAAATCCGACTGCGAGAGAGATTTAGGAGTAATGATAAGTAGGAACCTTAAGCCAAGTAAACAATGTGTTTTTGCTCGTAACAAGGCTAATAAAGTACTTGGTTCATACAAAGGAGTGTTAGTTACAAGACTAGCCAGGTCATCCTAAAACTGTATCTTGCTCTTGTGAGACCACACCTGGATTACGCAGTTCAGTTCTGGTCACCGTATTACAGAATGGATATAGAATCCTTGGAAAGAATTCAGAGGAGAATGACAAGACTAATCCCGGGTATTAGGAACCTTGAGTATAGAGACAGGTTAAAGCATCTTAATTTGCACTCCCTCGAGAGACGTAGAGCGAGGGGCGACCTGATAGAGGTGTATAAGTGGAAGACAGGGCTAAACAAAGGGGACATTACGAAGGTACTCAAATTATCCAACCAGGAGCGAACTCGTAACAATGGTTTTAAATTAGACAAATTTAGATTTAGGCGTGAAATAGGTAAACACTGGTTTGGAAACAGAGTAGTAGATGAATGGAACAAGTTACCAAATATCATCATTAACTCGAATACGCTGAATTGCTTCAAACATAGGTTGGATGCTCATATGAGCAATAGGGGTTGGGTGTAAACGGGACTGCCCAGTATGGGCCAATAGGCCCGCTGCAGTTTCCTCCATTCTTATGTTCTTATGTTCTTATATATGCTGCTGGTGAATGTGATGTATTTCCTTCTTTGTGTACGAACCTCTGTCCTGCGTGGCAGTGAACAGTGGCATTACCCACATTAATCTGACCTATATATAGTATCAATGAATATGATGCATTCTTTGTGTACGAACCTCTGTCCTGTATGGCAGTGGAAAGTGACATTACCCACATGAATCTGACCGGCGTATATGTATGTATGTGCGCGTGTGTGCATGTATATGTACGTGTACATGTATATGTGTATGTATATACGTATATGTATGTATATGTGTGTGTGTGTGTTTACATATATGTATATGTACTGTCAATGAATATGATGCAACTCTTTGTGTACGAACCTCTGTCCTGCATGGCAGTGAACAGTGACATTACCCATATGAATCTGACATATATACATTTATAGTTGTTAATGAATATGATGTATTTCTTTGTGTGTGAACCTCTGTCCTGCGTGACAGTGAGAAGTGATACCACGTGTCAAGACCTGACTGAATTACTCAGCATAGGCAAACTGTACTACAAGCTCTGCCAATAAATTTGTTAAACTAAAAAAACTCCCTCAATCTCATACACTCCTTCTCACTCCCTCCTTCCCTCTCTTCCACCATTTCCTTTTTGAATCTCACGTCATTAAGTTTTTGCTACCCCTCCCCTCCTCTGCCCCTCCCTAACCTCCTTCCCCTCACCCCTCACCTCCCTCCCCCCTTCCCTCCTTTACCTTCTTCCGTCTCCGCTTTGCTGTGGTGAGTGTCGCTGCCGTGTCAATAATGTTTCGTTGGTGTGTGGTGAAGCGGTTGATATATGATGCAACTTTTTTTTTTTTACCCCGCGTGTCTCTCGCCTGTGGGGGCATCTGTTTTTTACCAACAAGAAGGGAGGGGCGTATAGTCTCTTTCTCTCTCTCTCTCGCTCTCTCTCTCTCTCTCTCACGAGATAAATGATGATCTCTCACAGCCTCTCCGTCACTCATTACTTTATCACGTCTGCGTTATCTCCCTCCTTCGTTATCTTCTCCATCTCCCTTTACACCTCATCATTATTGTTTGTTATCTCTTCCACCACTTATCTCCTTCGTTATCCTCTCAGAGTTGACGGAGTCTTTCGTTATCCTCTTTCAGTAATCGTTTCGTTAAGCAGTGGATGATAGTTCTCCCCCGCTATCTTACTGTCCCGTTCGTCTCGTTAACCGCAGTTGTTTGGTTATCGTCACCTGTATATCGTTTCGTTAATCGCTCTATGATGAGATTTTTTAGCTATCGTTCGTTGACGTGAGGAAAGTGTAGAGTTTCTCGCTACCATGTGTTATTTACCGTTTCGTTAATCCCTCAGATATATCGGAAAGTATTTGGATATCGTTGTCTATAAGTCATTTCGTTAAACCTCGCTAAGATGATTGTCTTTGGCTGTCGTTAATCTACGCATTGTTTCGCTAACTTAATAAATATGTATTTTTTTTTTACTTAACTTAACCTAGCCTAACCTAACCTAACCTTACCTAACCTTACTAGGAAAAGGCTGTTTTTTATGGGATGTACAACGGACTTTACAGTTAAGGATGCGAAAGCGGCCGAGTTCAGTGCCGTGTCCATTTCCCTCTTGTATTAACGGTGTCGGTTCGTATGTTTGGAAATATTTGCACTTTTTACATCATCGTTTCGTAATTCCTTCTAAGATATTATATAGTTTATGCTGGCTTTATTTTTACGAATTTTACGAACTCTCTTGTCCTTACATCTTTTTCATTTCGTTAAACTGATAAATGTGTGGTGTAGTGTTTCGTTATTGAGCAAGAGGTGTCTCGTTAACATTTAATAAAACGCTGAAGTGCTGTGTAAATTAACGTTCTTCGGCACATTTTGTTAAACTTTATGGCATATTTGAGAATATTTCCCAAGGCGTCTTGTGTTGATCGTCTTGTTAGCCAGACAAAGGTTAAAGAGCGTTGCCTCGTCTCTCTCTCTCTCCCTCTCTCTCTCTCTCTCTCCCTCTCTCTCTCCCTCTCTCTCCCTCTCTCTCTCCCTCTCTCTCCCTCTCTCTCGCGTCTTGTTAATCTGAAAACGAGGGCGAATTCCTTTACCGTCTTCCCTCTTGTTAGGCGGAGTGATTTCATACCGTATAGCCGTCTGTCTCGTTAACCACGTCACCAACGATAGACAGCCGGGTGGTGTCTATCTCGTTAAACACGTCACCAGTAAGAGAGACAGTCGGGGTCTTTGTCTCGTTAACCTCGTCACAAACTACTAAGGAACACATTGTTTTATTTTATGTTTTTATTGAGAAAGACACACACACACACACACACACACACACACACACACACACACACACACACACACACACACACACACACACACACACATATAGAAAGAGAGAAAAAGAGAGAGAAAGAAAAAAGGGAGAGAGAGAGAGCAAAAATGTGGGAGGGGGGGGGGGTAAAATAGTGTTGTGCCAAAAGCAACATCTTCTTCAGGAACCTTTTAAGTATAGAGACGAAAGACTTACTGGACCCTTAGGTACAGTCATCAAGTCCTTCAGCTTCCTCTCACCTACTTTCATGTTGGAGTCCTCAAAGATCTTTTACCATGACAATTTTTTATGTTTTTGTTATTTTTTGTAGTCGTTAGCAGTTTCGTTTTTTCTTTTGTTTATGTCTTGTCTTTACTAACTCCCTCTTCCATCTCTCCCCAACCTTCTCTTCCTCTCCCCTTCCTCTCCTTTCATTTTCTTTCCCTGTCTCTCATCCCATCCCCTTCCAACCCACAATCCACCAGTTAAACCCAAAATAAACGCCCCATTTAAAACACCCAAACAAACCCACAATCCACCAGTTAAACCCAAAATAAACGCCCCATTTAAAACACCCAAACAAACCCACAATCCACCAGTTAAACCCAAAATAAACACCCCATTTAAAACACCCAAACAAACCCACAACTCACCAGTTAAACCCAAAATAAACGCCCCATTTAAAACACCCAAACAAACGAGTTTTTTGACCGCTATAAACAGGGATAGAGACTGAACGGAAATGGAAACTCCACTTTGTGTGTGTTACATGTACACATCCCTCTTCCCCCTCTCTCTCCTCCTCACCTTCCCCTCTCTCCACTCTCCCTCTCCCCCTCTCTCCACTCTCCCCACTCCTCTCCTCTCAAATACCCCCCCTCTTCTTACTCCCTCCATCCTTCTCCCTTTTCCACTCTCTCTTTCCCCTTCCTTTCCCCTCCACCCTCTCTTCACTCACCCCCTCCTCCCCCCTTTCTCCTCCACTCTCCCCTTCCGTTTCCTTCCTTCCTTCCTCTCTTCTCCATCCCGTAACCCATCCTCTTCCCTCCACCTCTCCCTCCGTCTCATTCCTACTCCACTCTCTTCATCTACAAATTCCCTCCCTGTAGTTTGTCAATGGCAAGCAAGTGCAGCTATCTACCAGTGGGTTGTATTTCTGCAGTGCTGTACTTCTGTTGACTGAAGCCTGTATCGGTGGTCTTGTGTTTCTGCTGTCTCACGCTGTTGTATTTCTGCTGAATTTCTTTTGTATTGTTGTGCCATCATCATCATCATCATCATCATCATCATCAACTTTACTACCATCATCACTAACATCATCATCACTAACACCACTAACATCACCACCACCACCGCCGCCACCACCATCACCACCACCACCACCACCACCACCACTACCACCACCTTCACCACCACCACCACCATTACCACCACCTTCACCACCATCCACCACCGAATTTTTGCTCATTTTTCATTGGTCCCAATCATCGTTTTTCAAATGGCTATATTTTTGTTTATTTACACTTCCTGTTTGTTTATTTGTTTACTTTTGTTTTGTTTTTGCTCTACCCTTCTGCAAGACGATGGGAACCCTCGCCATGTTTTCTTGGAGGGCACTTAAGAGGTTGCCCAATATGTGTTTTACGAGACGAATGACTGACTGAGAAATATTGCACCATAAGACACTCTGGAAACTGGACGTGTTCCTGAGAAAAAATATATTGAGCGTCCTGGAAATGTTTTGAAGCCCTGGAAGCAGTCTTATGAACCTGGAGGCTTCTGGAAATAAATCTTATGAACCTCGAGGCTTCTGGAAAGTCTTATGGTCCTTGAGGCTTCTGGAAATAAATCTTATGAACCTCGAGGCTTCTGAAAAGTCTCATGAGCCTCGGGACTTCTGGAAATAAGTCTTCAGACCTTAGTGCTTTCGGGAAGTATTTTCATGAGCCAGCAGCCTCATAGATATACAGAGTGGACACAAATTATGTTTACAACTTCTCTCTCACATAAAACATTTAAGAAACGAGGTACACTTACTGTTTCTGCCTCGTCTGTGAGAAAAAGTAATGACGTTTCACATAACCACAAACACATTGGACATGGACACCATTTGTTAAGCGTGAAATGTCCAAACGGTTTTCTCTCTCCATCCATGCACGCTGCAACTTATCAGTATCAACACTTGCAACAGCAGCACCAACTCTGTTCTTTAAGTCGTCGATGTTGGCCACCGGAGTTGTGTACAGTCACAAGACCTAATTAATGTCCCACCTTGGCCAGAGGGAGAGTTGAATCCCGCGGTCTTTCTGATAGACGGCTTACCGTGGCAACGCATATACGAACACACAACCCAATGGATCATGATGTTCGACAACCCATCACAACTATACCGGACGTATAGCTCGTCAGACTGCGGTGAGGCAGCACATGAAGGAAATTTTGGAAGTTGTATTTATGTTGCATATAACATATTTATGGATAATTCACCTGTTATTTAGTGCTGTGTGTATATTTGACATCAATTATGTTAATACCTACAGTATATATACGAGATAATAGGTGATATAGAGTGAAGGGAAGAGGAAGGATAAGGCAGTTTAAATATAGTACAGACAGTTAAGCTTAATTCTCCCGAAAATAAAAAGATTTAACTATTACAGCGAACTGTTGCGACTCTTGTGTAAAATTCTGCAGGTAATGTTGTTAATTACATCCTTGGCGCAACTAAAATGGTTATACATTGCTAATACAACAAACACCATTCACTATTTTCACAAGTCAGGTATTTGTTTCACTTAATATGTCAAGCGTCAGCACGTAATTGTTCTCTTG
Source organism: Homarus americanus (assembly GCF_018991925.1). Lineage (NCBI taxonomy): Eukaryota > Metazoa > Arthropoda > Malacostraca > Decapoda > Nephropidae > Homarus > Homarus americanus. Next base: position 63,132 of record NW_024745694.1, read on the forward strand.
AATGCTCTACTGTCACGGTTATGGCCACGTTCCAAAGTTGCTTCACTTACTGAAGCTGGTTCGTCTGCCACAGTATTAATAAATTAGTAATTTCCAATATGGGCTGTTTTTCATATTATTTATTCATTAAAATTATATGTTGTGTGAAAAGGCAACGGTTATGTGTAAACCCACCCAGTGTTGATTGGTATTCGAACGTCCCATAATAAATTGGATTGTGGTGGTCGTTCGTGTGTTGTCATGGTGTTCCGTCGTTCACAAAGACAGCTGGATTCAGTTCCCCCTCAGGCCAGGGTGGGCTGGCCTCCTGAGACATCACGAGTTGTACGTATAATTTCGGAAATCTTTTACATAACCTCATGGTAAAACCTCTCTTTGGGTGTTATGTCTGGTGGTCTGGCTGGCCAAGAGATGGATCCCGCGGTTAATCCTCCCAACTGGGAAGTGCTTGTTAAGGGACTTTCGTGCCAATAAACTTCAGTCTATAAAACTTTGTTACTTCCCCGTCACAGATGACTCATAAATGGTATATGTGCAATCGTGCAGAAAAGTTCCTCCCACCAACCACAGTGTGAGTCTGAATCGCTTAAAGTTGAATCAGTGGCGCAGTTAAAGGAAATGTCTTGATGGTCCAACAGTGGACCATCAAGACACTTCCTTCAGCTGCCTCCCTGATTCAACCTCGAATGGATCAGACTCGCACTGTGGCTGGTTGGTGGAAGGGACTTTTCTGCATGGTAAGTGAGATGTAAAGATAATTATTGTACGCTGTGTATTTCTATGAACTTGCATCTGCCTGGTTAGGTCAGGCCAGGTCAGGTTAGTATCGGTTAGATTAGATGTGGTTAGGTTAGGTTAGGTATAAATGCTGGAAACCTTAGAATTATATTTATGAACACTAAGACTATTGAGACCCTTATACTTACTCCTGAAACATGAACAATTCATTTGTTAATATCTTGAGCTCCTCGGAAATACGTCCTTTACCTCTGAGTTATAAACATATTATTAAAAGCTGCTCAAAAAATTTTATTATTTTCAAAAAATCCAAATACGAAATGGACGAACTTTATTCTTGATCGCAAAATAATTACCCCACCCCAGGACAAAATGATATCCTAACCTAACCTAACCTAACTACAACCTAAGCTAACCACAACCTAACCAAACCACAACCTAACCTAACCTATTAAGCAATTTTCTTCAATCTCGTAAAACAATAGAGACTTTTATCTAGATCGCTCTGTCTCAAGAAATACTTCAATATATCTTAAGAACGGAGGAAGAAGGTGTAAGTCGGTGATGAAGGTCCAGGGGTCGAACCCACAGCTCACGAAAAATGTTGCCCCGGGAGCCAATAAGGATACCAATAATGATGTTTCATGGTCAGCTGGACACTGGGGCTCCCACCAAGAGAGACCTCGACGATGATGATAATAATAATAATAATAATAATAATAATAATAATAATAATAATAATAATAATAATAATAATAATAATAATAATAATAATAACACTGGGGAGCACACTTTCGGTTGCATGAGTTCTGACACTTGATTCTGGCAGATTTGAGGTCACAGATTCTGAAAATGGCATTCGTTTGTGCAGATCAGGTCTAGTTTTGATGCTACGCGGCAATTTACATATCAGGTCACAGATTCTGAAAATAGCAAAGGGAGGTAATAAGCACTCAACTTGCTTCCGTTGAATCTGACAGTGAATATGACACTGAGGTCACAGAGGAGTCAACTAACAGAAATAGTGACTCAGATTTTGCAGGCATATCAACAGAACCGCAAACATTTAGCCAAGCAGAACTCAATGACTTAGTTCGAGATCTGGGTCTGTCTAAAAAGCTGTCAGAATTGCTGGCTTCACGGTTAAAAGATAAAAACTTGCTGAAAATAGACACAAAGGTAACATTATGTCGCAACAGAGAAAAGAACCTCTTTCAGTTCTTTGATTCTAAATTTGACTTCGTCTACTGTTGTGATATTTCTGGATTAGTCACCGCGATGGGAGCTCCAGGTTATGATCCGAAAGAGTGGCGCCTCTTTATAGATAGCTCTAAGCGGAGTCTGAAGTGTGTTTTATTACATATAGGCAACATCTTTGGCGCAATACCCATAGGACACTCAGTACACCTGAAAGAAAAATATGAACACATCAAAACGGTTTTGGAGCTACTTAAATATGAAGAACACAAATGGATCATCTGTGTTGATCTAAAAATGGTCAATTTTTTGCTAGGACAGCAAGGTGGGTATACAAAATTTCCTTCCTTTATCTGCCTCTGGGACAGCAGAGCCAAAGACAGACACTGGATTCAGAAGGAATGGCCAGTTAGGGAAAGCCTCAATGTTGGGGAAAAGAACATCATTTATGAACCCCTAGTGGAACGTGAAAAAATTGTTTTCCCGCCCCTTCACATCAAGCTGGGCCTTATGAAACAGTTTGTCAAGGCGCTCGATACTGACAGTGACTGTTTTAAGTATCTGTGTGAAGTGTTCCCTGGTTTAACGCTAGAAAAACTCAAAGCAGGTATTTTCGACGGCCCTCAAATTAGGACGCTGATTAAAGACCAAGCCTTCACTCAATCCATGACTGATGTTGAGAGAAATGCATGGGGAGCATTCGTTTCTGTTGTAAGGAACTTTCTTGGAAACAGGAAATCAGAGGACTATAAAAAGCTCGTTGAATCTTTGATGGAAAGTTTCCATGTGTTAGGTTGCAACATGAGCATTAAGATGCATTTCCTGAACAGTCATCTTGAACTGTTTCCGGCAAACTTGGGGGACGTGAGTGATGAGCAAGGTGAACGCTTTCACCAGGATATCAAAGTCATGGAAGACAGGTATCAGGGTCGCTGGGACATTCACATGATGGCGGACTATTGCTGGAGCATTCAGCGAGACTGCACTGAGAGGCGATATTCAAGACAGTCCATTAAACGCAAGTTTGTGCCTGAATAAATCTGGCATAGTTCACAAAAGCAACCGATGAATCCAAAATATGCTTGTCAAGGTTGTTACGAACCCCTCCACCCAGCACTACGAACCACGCCATCTATTGTCCTAATCTACCTACCCAGCACCACGAGCAACGCCATCTAGGGACGAGACACGAGTATGACTCGTCTTAGTTACCACTCCGGGGTTTCCCTTCTCCATATCCTGGTTGTTGCGTCACTTCCTCCCAGTCTTCTTTGTGAGCTCCAATTCGAGGAGAGAGGACTTGGCTCTGGGAAGTGACCACAGGATCATCTATCCTCTAAACCTACGGACAGTGACTACCTACCGTCTTCTACAATACTCAGCCTTACTCGTCAGCCATCTCAGCTCCTCACTTAAGTACTTGTATCTTGTATTGCCTCCCACACGTCCACTTGCTTCAAAATTGTTTATGTTGTATTAATATGTATATACTGTTAATGTTTAGGTTAAGTTTGGTTAAGGGTAATTTATAAGCTGAATATTTTGTTTAGGGATTTATGGTACTTTATTATACACAACAAAAACTCGCATCCTTTGTCTACCCTTTTATAGTCCGATTGTCTTTGTTTTGTTTTTTTGTTACCTGTTGGGATCTGGGTAGACGTATAACTATATTCTAAATCCCCAACTCGTAACAAGGTAAATAAAAGTAATTAAAAATTAATTCTACGTGTTTGGTAATTCCTCTCTGTGTGCTGGTTTAGATTTTTAGCAGTAGTATATGGTAGTCTAACTATATATAGTAGTAAATGGTAGGTAACTCACTGCAACAAAACTAGACCCGATAGAAAAAAACCGGTGCCATATTTGAAATCAGTGACCTCAATTGACCCAGAAACAGGTTTCAAAATGTATGCAACTGACAAAAAGTTGAATTTTGTTCCCCAGTGTAATAATAATAATAATAATAATAATATCAATAATAATAACACTGATAATAATAATAATAATAATAATAATAATAATAATAATAATATCAATAATAATAACACTGATAATAATAATAATAATAATAATAATCAGTGCTTTAGAGAACCTTCCAACAGGCGTTCTCAAAATTCACTCATGATGACGTCAGAGGGAGATGCAGCTGTGAGGTAGATGACACAGCTGTGTGGTAGATGACGCAGCTGTGAGGATAGATGATGCAGCTGTGAGGTAGATGATGCAGCAGTACAAAGGAGTCGAAGCTACCTCTAGACTCTAGAGTTACGAGCGAGAGCACGGTGCTTGACGGGTATTGGCCCAGTGCTATAACACTCGGCCACGGCCACCAGGAGAGAGAGAGAGAGAGAGAGAGAGAGAGAGAGAGAGAGAAAACAACAGTAATAGGAGGAAGTGGAATAGGGGTGATGATAAAAATAAATGGGAATGAATGAAAAATGAAGAAGAAAGAAAAAAACAGGAAGAAGCGTAATAGCATAAAGGTGATGACGTGTGGTGAACATTGGTGCTGGTAGGATGAGGTCAGTGTACAGTAGTATGAGGTCAGCAGAGGATGAGGTCAGTGGAGGATGAGGTCAGTGGAGGATGTGGTTAGTGGAGGATGAGGTTAGTGTAGTATGAGGTCAGCAGAGGATGAGGTCAGTGGAGGATGAGGTCAGTGGAAGATGTGGTTAGTGGAGGATGAGGTTAGTGTAGGATGAGGTTAGTGGAGGATGTGGTTAGTGAAGGATGTGGTTAGTGGAGGATGAGGTTAGTGGAGGATGAGGTTAGTGGAGGATGTGGTTAGTGGTGGTTAGTGTAGGATGAGGTTAGTGGAGGATGTGGTTAGTGGAGGATGAGGTTAGTGTAGGATGAGGTTAGTGGAGGATGTGGTTAGTGGAGGATGAGGTTAGTGGAGGATGTGGTTAGTGGAGGATGAGGTTAGTGGAGGATGAGGTTAGTGGAGGATGTGGTTAGTGGAGGATGTGGTTAGTGGAGGATGAGGTTAGTGGAGGATGTGGTTAGTGGAGGATGAGGTTAGTGGAGGATGAGGTTAGTGGAGGATGTGGTTAGTGGAGGATGGTTGGGTGGAGGATGAGATTAGTGTAGGATGAGTTTTAGTGGAGGATGAGACTAGTGAGGGGGTGAGGCTATGGAGGATGTGGTTAGTGGAGGTGATGTGGGTTAGTGGAGGATGGTTAGTGGAGGATGGGTTAGATGGAGGATGTGGTTAGTGGAGGATGTGGTTAGTGGAGGGTGGAGGTTAGTGGAGGGTGAGGTTAGTGGAGGATGAGGTTGCGGAGGATGAGGTTAGTGGAGGATTAGGTTAGTGGAGGATGTGGTTAGTGGAGGATGAGGTTAGTGGAGGATGAGACCAGTGGAGGGTGAGGTTAGTGGAGGATGAGGTTAGTGGAGGATGTGGTTAGTGGAGGATGAGGTTAGTGGAGGATGAGGTTAGTGGAGTATGAGGTCAGTGGAGGATGAGGTTAGTGGAGGATGAGGTTAGTGGAGGATGAGGTTAGTGGAGGATGAGGTTAGTGGAGGATAGTTTAGTTGTAGGATGAGGTTAGTGGAGATGGTTAGTGGAGTAGTGGGATGGTTAGTGGAGGATGAGGTTAGTAGGATGTGGTTAGTGGTGGTTAGTGAGGATGAGGTTAGTGGAGGATGGTTAGTGGTGGTTAGTAGGATGAGGTTGAGGATGAGGTTAGTGGAGGGATGAGGTTAGTGGAGGATGAGGTTAGTGGAGAATGTGGTTAGTGAGATGTGCTTAGTGGTGGTTAGTGGAGGATGAGGTTAGTGGAGGATGAGGTTAGTGTAGGATGAGGTTAGTGGAGGATGTGGTTAGTGGAGGATGTGGTTAGTGGAGGATGAGGTTAGTGGAGGATGAGACCAGTGGAGGGTGAGGTTAGTGGAGTATGTGGTTAGTGGTGGATGAGGTTAGAGGAGGATGAGGTTAGTGGAGGATGTGGTCAGTGGAGGATGAAGTTAGTGGAGGATGAGGTTAGTGGAGGATGCTGTTAGTGGACGGTGAGGTTAGTGGAGGATAGTTTAGTCATTAAGGATAGGTATGAAGGTGGAGGAGGAGGAAGATGAGGATGTTAGGAGGAGGAGGAGGAAACGAGGTGGAATAGGAGGATGAAGGAGGAAGGTGACAGAATGACAACATCCTTATCTGTGTACCGTAGCCACAATTCTGTCCAAATCACGACAGACAGACAGACAGAGAGAGAGAGAGAGAGTAATAAAAATCCCATGAACTTAACTGAAAACACACAGTAATTAATTCTTTGGTAGTGAAAAAAATCTAAAAAAAATCTTTAAAAAGTAAAAAAACAAAAAAAAAACAGAAATTTACCCCAAAAGTCAAATGATTTTAGGGAAGATCACGGCTTGACTCGATGACCTTGAGCCGAGGGTAGAATACAGAGTAGGAGCCGAGGCTTCCAGAAAATGCCATAACGAGGAAGCCAAGGAAATAAAATTCAACCTCGTTATCACCTAAATTCAACGTAATGTTCCTTATTTTGCTGTCTCGTTCTTCTTCTTTTTCTTCTTCGTTATTATTACTTGTTATTTCCTTTTTTCTCTCTCTATCTTTATCTTTCTCACTTTATCTCTCTTTATATTGATCTTTATTTCTTTCATTTCACTCTCTCTCTCTCTCTCTCTCTCTCTCTCTCTCATCTCCTTTGGTAATTAAAAAAACGTCGTCTCCCTTAAATAGAAATAAATAGTAATTGAAAGTTCAAAAGACCTCGATAAGAAGTGGTATACAGATTACGAGTTATAGAGGTAGAGAGACAGATTACGAGTTATAGAGGTAGAGAGACAGATTACGAGTTATAGAGGTAGAAAGACAGATAACGAGTTATAGAGGTAGGAAGACAGATTACGAGTTATAGAGGTAGGAAGACACATTACGAGTTATAGAGGTAGGAAGACAGATTACGAGTTATAGAGGTAGGAAGACAGATTACGAATTATAGAGATAGGAAGACATTACGAGTTATAGAGGTAGGAAGTCAGATTATGAGTTATAGAGGTAGAAAGACATTACGAGTTATAGAGGTAGGAAGACAGATTACGAATTATAGAGATAGGAAGACATTACGAGTTATAGAGGTAGAAAGACAGATTACGAGTTATAGAGGTAGAGAGACAGATTACGAGTTATAGAGGTAGAAAGACAGATTACGAGTTATAGAGGTAGGAAGAAAGATTACGAGTTACAGAGGTAGGAAGACAGATTACGAGTTATAGACGTAGAAAGACAGATTACGAGTTATAGAGGTAGAGAGACAGATTACGAGTTATAGAGGTAGAAAGACAGATTACGAGTTATAGAGGTAGGAAGACAGATTAAGAGTTATAGAGGTAGGAAGACAGATTACGAGTTGTAGAGATAGGAAGACAGATTACGAGTTATAGAGGTAGAAAGACAGATTACGAGTTATAGAGGTAGAGAGACAGATTACGAGTTATAGAGGTAGGAAGACAGATTAAGAGTTATAGAGGTAGGAAGACAGATTACGAGTTATAGAGGTAGAAAGACAGATTACGAGTTATAGAGGTAGAAAGACAGATTACGAGTTATAGAGGTAGAGAGACAGATTACGAGTAGGAAAACAGATTATTATAGAGGTAGGAAGACAGATTACGAGTTGTAGAGGTAGAAGACAGATTACGAGTTATAGAAGTAGGAAGACAGATTACGAGTTATAGAGGTAGGAAGACAGATTACGAGTTGTAGAGGTAGGGAGACAGATTACGAGTTATAGAAGTAGGAAGACAGATTACGAGTTATAGAGGTAGGAAGACAGATTACGAGTTATAGAGGTAGAAAGACAGATTACGAGTTATAGAGGTAGAGAGACAGATTACGAGTTATAGAGGTAGGAAGACAGATTCCGAGTTATAGAGGTAGGAAGACAGTTTACGAGTTATAGAGGCAGGAAGACAGATTACGAGTTGCAGAGGTAGGAAGACAGATTACGAGTTATAGAAGTAGGAAGACAAATTACGAGTTATAGAGGTAGGAAGTCAGATTACGAGGTATAGAGGTAGGAAGACAGATTACGAGTTATAGAAGTAGAGAGACAGAATACGAGTTATAGAGGTAGGAAGACAGATTACAAGTTATAGAAGTAGGAAGACAGAATACGAGTTATAGAGGTAGGAAGTCAGATTACGAGTTATAGAGGTAGGAAGACAGATTGCGAGTTATAGAGGTAGAAAGACAGATTACGAGTTATAGAGGTAGGAAGACAGATTACGAGTTATAGAGGTAGGAAGTCAGATTACGAGTTATAGAGGTAGGAAGACAGATTACGAGTTATAGAAGTAGGAAGACAGGTTACGAGTTATAGAGGTAGGAAGACAGATTACGAGTTATAGAGGTAGAAAGACAGATTACGTGTTACAGAGATAGGAAGACAGATTGCGAGTTATAGAGGTAGAAAGACAGATTACGAGTTATAGAGGTGGGAAGACAGATTACGAGTTATAGAGGTAGGAAGTCAGATTACGAGTTATAGAGGTAGGAAGACAGATTACGAGTTATAGAAGTAGGAAGACAGATTACGAGTTATAAAGGTAGGAAGAGGAAGATTTTCGGCAATCATAGGTACCATTCCTTCCTAATTTATAATGCTTTATTAAGGGGGTAAAGGAAAGCATTAGAATTCGATCACTAACTCATTATTCTTTTTTTTTTATTTTCATATGTATGTCATTATGTAAAATGCCATCTAATACTTCCACCTAATACCACCACCTAATACCATCACCTTATACCATCACCTAATACCATCACCTTATACCACCACCTAATACCATCACCTTATACCACCACCTAATACCATCACCTTATACCACCACCTAATAACTCCGCTTTAAACCTTCACCTAATACCACTACCTAATACCACCACCTAATACCTCCACCTAATACCACCACCTAATACCACCACCTAATACCTCCACCTAATACCACCACCTAATACCACCACCTAAATGCCATTAATCCCGCTAGAGTAATACGACTACACATTATTAATACCACTACAGTAATACCAGTAATCATACAGTACTAACACCAATAACATCACCACACTAACACCAATAACACCACCACACTGACACCACTAACACCACCACTACAGTCACCACACTAACAAAACTACAGTCACCACAATAACAAAACTACAGTCACCACACTATCACCACCATACTGCCTTCACAACCATTAATACAACACACACACACACACACACACACACACACACACACACACACACACACACACACACACACACACACACACACACACAGTATCACAATACCTCATGTCAATACAGAATTTGAGTCCCCAAGTTCAAGTGAAAGAGACAATTACCTGGTTATATTCATCACCTCCCACACATACATATGGCATTTATTGTCTCAGGCTAACAACATCATTACCAGCCTCCCCTAGCCAGCTGTGTCAATCTCCTTGGTGGTATAGTAAACAATAGCTTCTTTTAAAATTTACCACTGTACTACATAGTAGAGAATGAACCCTTGTAAAAGATGAAATTACCGGTGTGTGTGTGTGTGTGTGTGTGTGTGTGTGTGTGTGTGTGTGTGTGTGTATGTGTGTGTGATAGAAGGATGTTGGAGGGATGTTAGTGTACTGTCCTATTCATTCTACTTAGTATTTCATTAATATTTACCTTCTCCTTCATTCCTCACACGTCTGGTTTATAATCTACTGTACTACTTCCCCTTTCTCTTACCTTTCTATCTCCATCTACTGTACAATCACCCCTATGCTAGTACCTGCCACCCTGATATTACTACCATAACCACAACTACCACCACCACCATCTGAACACCGTTACCACTACAGCACCACAATACAAACACTCACACTACTACACAAACACTACTAATTACGTCGCTAGATCCAACCAAAATAAAAGATTTAGTACCGTGTTTCTGACGTCACAGTAGCACCAGTAACACCACCACCATACCAGTAGCACCAGTAACACCACCACAATGCCATTAGCATCATCACAATACCAGTAACACCATTACGAAACCAGTAACACCACTACGGCACCGGTAACACCAACACATTACCAGTAGCATCTTCACAATACCAGTAACACCATTACGATACCAGTAACACTACCACAATACCAGTAATACCACTACGGCACCAGTAATGCCACCACAACATCAGTAACACCACCACAATGCCATTAGCACCACCATAACACAATAAATACCACCACTACATGACCACCACAACACCACCAACAGGACCATACACCATCAACACCACCAACTGCACCATACACCATAAACACCACCAAAACACCATCAACACCACCACACTATCAACACCACCACAACATCAACACCATTACAGCACTACACCACCATCTACACCATTACAGCACTACACCACCATCAACACCATTACAGCACTACACCACCATCAACACCACCACAACATCAACACCACACTATTAACACCACCACCACAACACCAAAACCACCACAACATCAACGCCATCAACACCTCAACACCACCAGGAGACGGATAAAGGGCTCTCTCATCACACTAAGAAATATTATTCCTCAGGGTCCTGTGGGTGTTCCCTAGACCAAGACACAGACGGGCCTCTCTCTCTCTCTCAACTGGCACTATGATGTATTAGAACTAGCTCTAACTGGTGGGAAATGACTGTTACTGGTGGCTCTGGTAGTGGCTCGCACAGGTAGACCAAGGTACCTGTAGGTGCGTACTTGATCGATGTCTTGTCCTTGCAGAGTCAGTGGTGTCTGACGCCGGAAGCGTGAGATGAACTTGGCTTTAGTGTGTGAGATGACTAGCCCGAGTGTTTGACAGGTCCGGGCGAACGTGGAGAGTATAGGTTGTTCATGTTGCACTGTAGTAATTTGGAGGAGAATATCATCAGCGTAGCTTATGATGTGACTGTCTAGGGCGCGCTCAGCAAAGATGACGTTGAGACGGCAGATGGAGTTCATGAGAACATTGAAGAGTGTAGGGCTGAGTACACCTCCCTGAGGCGTGCCAAGATCAAGGTCCCTGATCTTAGAGTAGTGGCCCTGAAAACGGACACGGGCCTGTCGATGGGAGAGGTAGTCAGCAATCCATGTGAGGAGCTTGCCCTTCACATCCATGTGAGTGATGCCCTCAAGGATCACTTCACTGTTGGCTTTATCAAAAGCACCCTTGAAGTCGACAAAGAGGGAGGTTTTGGAGGAGGTGTTTGCCATGTAGTGAGCGATGCAGTGAGCAGTACTCTTTCCGGGGCGAAAACCATAGAGGTCAGGGTGCAGGTGGGCTTCCCAGTGGAGGCGGTGGCGTATCATGCGCTCCATCATCTTTGAGAAGCAGGAGATGAGGGATATTGGACGATATTCATCTTGTCTGCCTGGTTTAGGGACTGGGATGGTGGTGGCAGTCTTCCATAAGTGAGGCAGCATTTAACACATCATATGTGACTCCGTCATCGCCTGGGGCGGTGGACCGACCACGCTTAACAGCATTTAGTAGTTCACACTGTGTGAAAGGCACGTCAGTGTCTGCAAATAGATCTTGGTACTAAAAGATGCGCTGTCGGCGTTGTGGTTGTAGTGCGAGGGTGAGGTCTCGTACAGCGGGTGGTAGCGCATCAATGGAGGCGGCCTCCTGCCACGTCTGGGAGAGTGCCTCAGCTCGGGCAGCTGGTCTGGGGTGGAGCGCGGGTCTAGCGTTCGTGCCCCGGGCACGGTTAATGGTGTGCCATATATCACCTATAGATGTAGACTGGTCAATAGAAGAAGCAAAATCAAACCACTGCTTCTCTCGTGCGAGAGTGATGGCAGATTGGAGCTCTTTATTTGTGCGCATCAGGAAGCGTAGAGAGTCAGGGGAACTGGGAGATTTCTTCCACTGGTCGACTGCTATTCGGTGCCATACTCGGATAGACTTAACATGAGGGTCACGGTTAACGTTCCACTGACTCCTGGGCTGGCGGTTAGGGCAGCGGTGTTTTGGGACAGGGCGGAGGAGGTCAGTGCATTGTTTGGACAGATCAAGGTAGAGTTGGTCTGCGGTGGTGACAGTGTAACCCTGAAACCATTCAGCAATGGTAGTGATGAAGGCAGGTATGTTGGCAGGGGGTAGGCTGAGCCTAGGGCCCTTGGGTGGAACGGGTATTCTCACATACTGGAGGGTAGTGTGGATAGGGAAATGGTCACTGTGGGGGGAGTGGAGGATGCGGGTGGAGTGTGGGCGGTGAGGGTCAGAGTAGAGAGCTATGTAGTCAAGTTCCCTCCCCCGATGTGGGTGGGTGATGGAGGGCAGAGAAGACGTACAGGGTCATCAGTGGTTTGTAGGTAGGAGAGCCAGGAGTTACCCCGGGAGTTTGAGTGGGGCCCCTGGGAGCCGAGACTTGGGTGACGGGCATTGAGGTCCCCCACAAGGAGGGTGGGGGTGGAGGTGATATGGTGTGGTAGGATAGGTACAGTAGGGGTGGAGGGAGGCACATAGACATTGACAATATTGAGGGACATACCTTTTAGTGTGATTGTGATGGCATGTGCGTCGGTGGTGTCGTCATCAAGGGGGATGTCGAGAGGTTGGTAGGGGACATGCTTCTTGACGTATATCCGTAGTCCACGTGCATGGCTTCGTGGTAGTCCGTCGATGCGGAAAACAGGAGTGGATGGGCTCTCAACACATGTGTAGCCACTGAGCACATAGGTACCAGCAGCACACCGCGTTACTTGGAGGCACAGCACGTCGACGTCTTCAGTGTAGACGTAGGTTTTGAGGGCACCAAACTTGCTTTGCAAGCCGTTTATGTTCCAGGTGAGTACCTGCAGTCCTGTAGCGTTGCTATCCATTGTGGTGTATTAGACTGATTACCCCTGACGTGGACGGATGGGCCTTAGGTGCCGGCATGTCGGTGGAGTATGGGTAGCCGGGGGTGGAGTCCTCAGGTCCAATAGGTAGCCCTGGTGGAGACAGCACAGACACACGAGCAGGCGAGGCTTGAGGTGGGTAGACAGGTTGAGGCACCATGTGACGTAAAGATGAGGCAGGGCTTGGCTCGGGGGCCCCAGTACACACAACCTGTGAGCAGGGGTGCGCTCACAGGGGGACTACCAGCTTGTGTCAAACCAAAAGCGGGGAGTGACTGGGTGGCAGCAAAGGGCAAGAGTTGGCGGTGTAGGTCGGAGATGGCTGTACAGAGTGTAACCAAGAGTTTCTCAACATGACTGGTAAATTCTTGGAAGAGGGACATGATCTGTGTCATGTCACTGGAGGGGTTGTGGGGGGGCACTGGTGGCGGCACAAGGCTTGACAGCGTCAGGGTAGAGACGGGGTTGTGGGGGGGGGCACTGGTGGCGGCACAAGGCTTGACAGCGTCAGGGTAGCGACGGGGTTGTGGGGAGGAACTGGTGGGAACACGAGGCTTGATAGCGTCAGAGTAGAGACGGGGAGGAGGCTCAGTAGTGGTTGAATTAGGGAATGGTAGGTGCTGTTGTGGTGCAGCATGGTGAAGCCAGGCAGGGGCAGGTGACCCAGTAGACTGAGGGGGGCGTTGTGGTAGATGCGGCTCTTGGGGAGGCCTCTCCCCTGGGACAGAAGGGCGACTGGGGCACTGCCGTGAATCAGCATTGTGCCGGCCGCCACAATTACAGCACCTGGGCTCAACTACATAGCCCACACCACCCCTATTAAGGTGGTCTTTGATTTTCTGGGCACAGGCGGCGGAGTTGTGGTTACGTGAGCAAAAGCGACATCTAGGACGATCACGTCGGCAGCAGGCAGTGAAGGTGTGACTCCAATGAGAGCAGATAACACAAAATGCAGGCCCAGGATGATAGGGCTCTGCATAAAGTGGTGGAAGGATTGGATGGGCTTCCACAGTGGTTGGACACACTCTTCCCTTCCACTTGACAATAACAGCAGCTTGTGGAGTGTGTCCCCGGTAATGTCGACGTATACTGAGTATATTAGAATTAAAGTCACGTGCATCTTCGATGTCAGCGTATAGGGGGAATCGTTTCACTAGGATGTGGCAACATTCATCAGCGTCTGATGGAGGGGCCACTAGGACAACCCCGTCAAAGCCAACAGTACTAAGGGTTTTATAGACTTCAGGAGTCTGACACTTGATAAAGTTCCGGTTCTTACCTTGTCGGAATTGAATGTTGGGACCATGCTGTCTGCAGTACTTCATCATCCAATTAAACCGATCCTCGACAGATTTTAATGAGTCCTTGGGAAAGTGGAGATTCAGCTTACTTGTTTGTTTGGCAGAGGGCAGGGTGATAGGGTCCATGGCATTGCTGTTTCCACTGTGGCTAGTGTTTCCCATAGAAACATTCCCGTCACTGTCATAATCACTGAGGTCTGACTCTTGAAGGGTGTTGGATTCAGTCAAGACCTGCTGTGTTTTATTCCCAGTTGAATTCTTTCTGCTTCCTTCTGTGTGTGTCGTCCTTTTCTTCCTATCATTCATGATTTCATCACTGTCGCTTCCTTCACTTTTCTTCGCCTCCTCTCGCCTCCTCTTCTTTTATTTCTTACTAATCACTTCTTGAAAAATTGTCTATCACTTCTATTGTTGTTGGCCGCGGATTGTCTGCTTCTGATTCACTACTTGAAAGCCTCAGGTCGTCTTCTCAGTTGTTCATTAGGGCAATCTTTTCTTCTTTAGCCAAAGCCTTCATAGGTTTCTGTCCACCACTCTCCCCAGGCATTGTGCAATGCTTGTGTTCGGTCACAGGCGAGATGGAGAGGCAACGACGTCACTACCACGTCATTCAACGTCACGCTCTTCGCACTGCGCATGCGCAGATACGAAAATAACCGACCAGAGGGTCCAGGCAGGAAGTCCAGATATTTTATCTAAAATATTGTCTAAGTCCAGCAACTATAAATTTCACAAGCGACACTGTGCTTACAACTGGGCTCCACTTTAGTTCATCAGAATTGGGAATTGTAGGGAGAGCTCACTCACAGCCTTTGTTGACGTTTCACGGTGCGCATGTCGAATCTAACAAACATTGTTTCCTTAAAATTGATAGAATGTATGAACCATGGGACTGTTGAGTCTAAATGGATCCAAACTACAGCTACACATATGAAGATGTTAGGACTAGATCACCTGTACAAAGTTGAGACACAACAGCGCTTCCTGCCACCCAGGCGGACAGTTCCCTTCGATATCACAATACCGACATATCCGCCTAAAAAATTAATTATACAAAGCATTTATCTCCAACACACTGCCAAATTGAGAGCTCTTGAACACATACAAACTCTACAGACTGATGATAATATCACACAGACCATCTACACTGATGGATCTCTTAACACCGCCTGTGGGAGGGCTGGAAGTGCTATTGTTGTGACTCAACCTGACAGTAATATAATTGAGAAAGGAGTTAGAATTAACAACTGGGCATCCACTCTACAAACTGAATTAGTTGCCATACTCACAGCTATTAAATTCATTGAAACCACTGTTACTGACAGTCTCATCATCACTGACTCTCTATCCTCACGACTTGCCCTTGGCACCCTCGACTCAGGTTGTCACGCTCTTGTCTCTGAAGCCAGGGTGTCAGGGTCAAACTGTTGTGGATCCCCTCTCACATAGGCCTCATAAAACATGACAGAGTTGATGCCCTCGCCAAATTTGCGTCTAACAAAGACACCGTTGAATACAATTTGGGTCTGTCAAAAAGAACCCTTAAAACTGTAATTAGGAAAGAACTTATTGATGAGTTTGACGCAAGTAGACTAGTGCAAACAGGCACTAGTCGATCCATAGTTACCATGATGAGATGTATCAAGTGAAACATGTATGGAGCAAGTAACAAGATCACTAGATTACAAGATGTTGTAACCGCTAGATTAAGGTTAGGATATAAGTACCTTTGGCGGTATGTTCCTCAAGCAGATGTGAACTAAAGTGTGTAGCCAGACATATGGCCACACACTTGAACACTACGTCCTCGACTGTGTGAAGATAGAACCTTTTAGGGACAGGTCCAAGCACACTGTGTTTGAAATGGCACAACACTTCATCTCTTATGGCAAGATAGCCGACATATTAAGATTGTATCCACTTTTTTGCACTTAGTAACTATATCAGTTCTCATGTACAGAACCAAATACGCAATGTGCTTGAATACTTCTCACGTAAATGTGAATAACAAAGGGTGAGGCCAGACATACTGCCTCACACGCCTGTACTCACGCAGTTGTGAATAAGTTACCCTTTATGTATGGAACTAAACAAATAATGTAATTGAAATACTGTGTAACATTCAGTGCTATAATATCCTGACAACGGGGGTTAATTATTATGACCCGTTGTAAACTCTACTCTGTAATCCTTTTGCGCTACCGCTCACAGGATGAGTGTGGGGTGCCCAATAAAGTAACAGCTGTAAGCGGCAAAATCAAAATAAAAAAAAAATCTCATAAACAAAGGGACACGCATCACTCGCTCAGTCATAAATTAGAGTCGCTGGTGATAGTATCACTTCTGCTCTCTCACTCCATCGATTGTGTTTTATTGCCATTTAGACATGTTGAAATTTACTTTGAAACTTATTTGACAATGCCAGTACATGTAATGTGATTATACTGCACGCTGATGTAGCATATATATTTTTGCATTATTATTGAAAAATTAGACAATAACAACAGCCCCTAAGAAAGTGCTTGGCATGTGTAAGGGTGGTGAGAAGGTTAAGCCTAAAACCTTATCAGTGAACGAAAAATTAAAGGTGATTGAAAAGCTAGAAAAGGGTGCTGCTCACTCGCAAATATCCGCTAAATATAGAATTTCAAAGCACTCAGACTCAGAGTGACTGCAAGCCTCTTGTGGTCAGAGGCATGTCCAGTTGGATCTGCCTTCCATTTTTTGGGTTAAGTGTACAATTCTTTGTGTACATTACTTTTTTTAATTATTTTTTATTAAAAACGTGTATTTCATTCATAAAAATTGGATACATTGGTGTTGAACTTGATTTTTGTTTAAATATATTTTTTTATTTTTTTTTATTTTTTACTTTTTGCTCTAAGGCAGACAACATCTTATCCCAGACACCCCTTCCCCCCAATTAGTCCGCCTTAGCGAGGTTTTACTGCACATCAATGTAAAACCACTTGAACAAACTTTATGAATGTAGCAGAAATAAAGACAAGTGACAAATGCCACTTTTATAGATATTAAACGCAAGTTATAATTATCTGCTCTTAAGATGTAAATTATTTCTACCATGGCCTTAGTGTTGACATTTGGTGTTCGTTAAATATCACTCATAATAATACTCCATATTGTTTCAACAGCCTTTTTAATAATGTTATCTACAGTACAGTAGTGAACAAAGGTTAAACTTATCGTCTATGTGCTTAAAATTTCACCTTTACTGGATAAGTTGTGTTGAACAGAGATGAACTCTCATTTACTATACTTTGTGCATCAATAGTTGTGTCAACTGTGTACGCCTGTTTTTATTTACACGTGACGTAAATTTTATCACAAGTACATACATTAACACAGGTAGTAAATCATCTTCGTAAAGTAGTACAGTGGTGGTAGACCATTTGTTATAGTCAAGGTGTAGTCATTTTCTCACGGAAACTCTTCAATCTCTGTTGAAATTGTACGTAAATATTTGATAAGTTTTGCTCAACTCTGACGAGATATTTTATCTTACTAAAATGGTTGGTAGTTTTGATTCATATTTTAAATATAATCTTTCATCACTTACAAATATATGGTACTATTGTCTGGTAAATGATGGTTAGGGTTCATATATAGTAGTTGGTGTTATGGGACAGATGAACTTTAACACCTCTTAACTGTATATAATATCATGTTTAATATATTATTCAGTTAGCATCTTGTACCTTAGTTAGGTAACTCTTCTTGGTTATATCTCAATTCATCCTTGGGCAGTCATTTTCTTAAAGTAGCCAATGCTGAAATGCCAAGCTCTGGGTTAAAATTTGTTTTTTGATCATGTTAAGCAGAAGACTTGGTTAAATCAACATACAGTATTTGGGTATTTGCTGTTCTTATATACAACTTTTCCTAATAGCACTGGCATGTGTTTATTTAAAAATGGTATTTAAAAAAATGATTGCTACAAGAATGGCATTAATTTTATGGACATGAATATAGAGTTTTATGTAAATACTGTGTACTGCATACATTAGTACAGGTCCCTATAATCTCTTGTCACTCTTATTACAGCTGCATAACGTTCACACTCACCGCACTAAGGGACTATCTAAGTTTTCTATTGGGTAGTGTCACAGTAAACACTCTGAAGGGGTAATTTGTATGTTGTATTATACTAGTGTCTGTATATAATGCTAAGAGTGTGTACTGATAGTATTAAGGGAGAACTCAAGGTACTGTTGTATGTTGTATTATAACAGGGTCTGTATATAATGTTAAGTGTGTAATCTATATAAAATCTATATGAATCTATATTAGTGTGTAATCTATGTAAATGCATATACACCTTATCTATATAAATGAATATACACCTAATCTATATAAATGAACATACTCCTAATGTATATAAATGCAAGTACCTGTACACCAAATCTATATAAATGCAGATACACCTAATCTATATAAATGCAGGTACACCTAATCTATATAAATACAGATACACCTAATCTATATAAAAGTTGATACACCTAATCTATATAAATGCAGATACACCTAATCTATATAAATTCAGATACACCTAATCTATATAAATGTAGATGCACCTAATCTATATAAATGCAGATATTCCTAATCTATATAAATGCAGATACACCTAATCCATATAAATGCAGATGCACCTAATCTATGTAAATGCATATAACTTAACCTATATAAATGAATATACACCTAATCTATATAAATTCACATACTCCTAATGTATATAAATGCATATACACCTAATCTATATAAAAGTATATACACATAAACTATATAAATACACATACTCTATATAAATGCACATACACATAATGTATATAAATGCATATACACATAATCTATATGAATGCATATACACCTAATCTACTGTATATCAATGCAGATACACCTAATCTATATAAATGCAAATACACCTAATCTATATAAATGGAGATACACCTAATCTATATAAATGTATATACTCTGTTACGAGTTGGGGATTTAGAATATAGTTAAAAGTCTACCCAGATCCCAACAGGTAACAACAATAAAAAAACAAAGACAATCGGACTATAAAAGGGTAGACAAAGGATGCGAGTTTTTGTTGTGTATAATAAAGTACCATAAATTCCTTAACAAAATATTCAGCTATCTATAATTTACCCTTAACCATACTTAACCTAAACATTAACAGTATATACATATTTATACAACATACAATAATTTGAAGCAAGTGGACGTGGGGGAGGCAATATAAGATTACAAATACTTAAGTGCGGAGCTGAGATGGCTGACGAGTAAGGCTGAGTATTGTAGAAGACGGTAGGTAGTCACTGTGCCGTAGGTTTAGAGGATAGATGATCCTGTGGTCACTTCCCAGAGTGTAGTGCTCTCTCCTCGAATTGGAGCTCACAAAGAAGACTTGGAGGAAGTGACGCAACAACCAGGATATGGAGAAGGGAAACCCCGGAGTGGTAACTAAGACGAGTCATACTCGTGTCTCGTCCCTAGATGGCGTTGCTCGTGGTGCTGGGTAGGTAGATCAAGACAATAGATGGCGTGGTTCGTAGTGCTGGGTGGAGGGGTTCGTAACACACCCCCCCTCCAAAGACCTCCGTAGCGCGGGCGCGAAGGAGGTGATCACTTGGTGCGTCTGGAGAGTAGCTGCTGCATTTCCACTGGAGCTCGGGATAAGGAGTCTGGAATCAGGTTGTCCACCCCCTTTATGTGCCGGACTTGTAGATTATAGGGCTGGTTGAGGAGAGCCCAGCGGAGGATTCGCTGGTTGGAGGTCTTGTTGGTTTGGATGAACGTGAGTGGGTTATGGTCGGTGAAGACTAGGGTTGTTTGTGGGCAAGACTGGAGGTAACATTCAAACTTCTTTATTGCCAACACCAGAGCCAGGGCCTCCTTCTCTATGGTCGAGTAGTTGGTCTGATGTTTTTTCAACTTGACGGAGTAATATGCCACAGGGTGAAGGACATCAGTGGTTGGGTCGGGTTGTAGGAGCACAGCCCCAACTCCGACACCACTCGCGTTGATTTGCAGATGGAAGGGCAAGGTGTAGTCAGGGGGGTGGACTACAGGCTTAGAGGCAAGGAAGGCTTTGAGGCGGTGGAAAGACTGGTCGCACTTCTGGTTCCAGATGTAAGGGACCGCAGAACTGGTAAGGTCTGTGAGGGGTCCGGCCACGCTGGAGAAGTTACTGCAGAACCGACGGTAGTAGCCGCACATCCCCAGGAAGCGCATGAGTTCCTTCCTCGTCCTTGGAGTGGGGAAGGACAAGATGGCTTTAACGTTTGCGTCCTTGGGTCTCACCATACCATGCCCAACAACATGTCCCAGGTAAGTCACTGAGGCCCGGCCAAAAGCAGATTTAGCCAGGTTTATGGTGAATCCAGTCTCTTGCAGTCGTGCGAACAGTATCTCCAAACGCACCAGATGTTCGTCCCAGCCGTCCGACACCACTACCAGGTCATCCAGGTAGGCGAACGTCCCACCTAGGTCCTGAATTAGGAAGTTGATGGCCCTCTGGAATGTGGCCGGAGCATTAGAAAAGCCAAACGCCATAACCAAATATTGAAAAAGACCAAATGGAGTTATAAATGCCGAGATTATTTTTGCCCTATCCGTGAGTCCCACTTGATAATATCCTTTCTATAAGTCCACCGTACTGATAAATTTGGCACAGCCTATGCTGTCTATTATATCTTCAATCAAAGGTAAAGGGTAGGAGTCTGAGACAGTGACCTGGTTCACTTTACGATAATCGGTACAGAAACGAAAAGTGCCATCGGGTTTTGGAATGAGAAGGCAAGGTGAAGCCCAGGGGGAGGTACTAGGCTCAGCTAAGTTATGTTTTAACAAAAAATCTACCTCCTTTTTCATAATCTCTTTTTTTGTGGATTTAGTCGATATGCTGATTGCCTAATGGGCTGTACATCATTTGAGATTAGCTTAATATCATGTTTAAGTATATTGCAAAACCCTGGGAGGTCTGAGGTGACTTTAGGAAATGTTGATAATAACTTAGTGAGATCTTTTGCTTGAGATGGATTCAGAACAGAAAAATACTCATCCAAGTTGTTGAGTATGTGACTGTTAGCAGGGTTCTCTTTAGGTAGAGGGAAGTCTAAATTCTCCAATAGGTCCATGTCATCTGTCTCCGGCTCCGGCCCTGACAAAACCGTATGCAATACAGGTAGGCTTATAGCCTCTGGGATGTCTTCCTCTGACTGCCTGGAATGGTAAAGTTTCATGAGATTAATGTGAACAAGTTGTGAATCTTTTCTGCGATCAGGAGTATGGACTATATAGTTGAGAGGAGATAGTTTATTAGCAACTATATAGGGACCAGTAAACTTGCTTTTAAGGGGAGAGCCTGGAATGGGTAGAAAGAGTAACACTTTGTCACCTGGAGAAAATGATCTTTTAACTAATTTAGGTTGGGACTTCACCATTTTTTCTTGGACTTTTTTTAAGTTTGACTGAGCAATGGTTCGGACTTCAGTTAATTTGTCCCGTAAAGTGTCAATGTATTGGGAAACTGTTGCGGGCTTAATAGATGGAGTGTCAAACCACTGCTCCTTTACTATTTTAAGGGGTCCCCTAATTTGTCTCCCATATAGTAACTCGAACGGGGAGAAACCCAATGACTCCTGGGGACATTCCCTGATGGCAAAGAGTAACAAGTCTATGCTTTCATCCCATTCCTTTTGGTGTTCTATACAGTATTTTTTGAGCATTGATTTGAAAGTTTGATGGAACCGTTCCAAGCAACCTTGGGATTGTGGGTGGTAAGCCGAAGATGTACAATGGTCCACACTGAGGTCTTTCATCACCTGTTTGAAAAGATTGCTCGTAAAATTGGTGCCCTGATCGGATTGGATCTCTTTAGGAATGCCCACTGAAGTGAAAAGGTGCAAAAGATGTTTGATTACATTTTTTGAAGTGATGCTTTTAAGGGGAAAAGCCTCAGGATAACGTGTACTGGTATCCATAACTGTGAGCAGGAATTGATTTCCCTTCTTAGTCTTTGGTAATGGGCCCACACAATCCACAACAATCTTTTCAAATGGTGTAGAAAATACTGGGATGGGCTTAATGGGAGCTGCTGGTATACTTTCATTTGGTTTTCCTACCATTTGACAAATATGACAAGATTTTAGGTACTTTGACACATCCTTCCTAAGTCCAGGCCAATAATAGTGTTGGAGGAGCTTTTTATATGTTTTCAGGATTCCCAAATGTCCTGAAATACCATCATGGGCAAGGGCAATTAATGCTGGTCTGACTGAGGAGGAATTACCACTTGATGTATTTCAGACCACGTGTCTAGATGGGCAAGCTCAGGGGGCCTATAGGCCCTCATCAAAACCCCTTCATGATAATAAAAACACGGAAGGGTGTTAAAATCTTTACCCTCAACTGCTGCATGATGAAGTTTATTCAAAGATGGATCAGATTGTTGGGCTTTAATGAGCTCATCCTTACTAATGGTCTTATTGTACAGATCTTCCGTGGGTAGGAAGATATTGGAGGTGGTTTTAGATGAAGAGGGCCCATTTCGCACATTCTGTGACCGGGTGACACCACAAGATGGGAAAAGATGAGGAATAGTTTCTTTAAGGTCAGTGGTGGAGTTGACAGGTAAGGGAGAGTCGACTGTCTTTATGTTAGGAACCACTAGATCTCCTACCAAGTCATTACCCAATAATAAATGAATGCCGCACACAGGCATTGGGTCTTTCCTTATGGCTATTTGCACTTCCCCAGTAATCAAGGGACATTGGAGGTGCACTTTAGCTAAGGGATAGAAAGAATGGGATGAGAGATCTGAAATTAGAACACTCACATTAGTAAATGCGGTAGATATATCAGGAATGACTTTAAACAGGAGGATAGATTGTGCTGCGCCCGTATCACGTAGTATACGAATAGGGAAAGAACAAGACCCCTCCATGATTGAAATTTTTCCCTCATAGGTGAATGAAGAGAAGAGATCCTGATGGGGCCTTTCCACATTGGTATTTGCTATTGGTTTGGATTTGGGATCCAGGGAACTACTTTTAGCAATTCGACACTTTGGGTGTTTACAAGTCTGGATTGTATGACCTGGGTTTTTACAGTAAGAACAAGTAAGCTTGGTTGCATCGGGGGGAGTAGGTGTGGGACCTTTCGACCTACCACTCACGTTCCCAAGGTTATCATCAGAGGAGGACCTAACATGTCGGGAAGTACCACGTTCTCTACTGCCCAATGACTCCACCAGCAAGGCGTACGCATCAGCCAGCTCAGCCGCACGCCCTAAATTAACCTCTCCACGCTCCTCCACATGCTTCAAGATGTGAAATGGTATCTTGCTCTTCCACTCCTCCAGGACTACCAAATTTAACAAATCCTGAAATGTGGAGGTCTCTGTAGCCTCTAACCACTTC
Organism: Homarus americanus; assembly: GCF_018991925.1. Lineage (NCBI taxonomy): Eukaryota > Metazoa > Arthropoda > Malacostraca > Decapoda > Nephropidae > Homarus > Homarus americanus. Next base: position 86,718 of record NW_024745694.1, read on the forward strand.
TTAAAAAACCTAAGCTCTTCTTGAGCAAACTCAACAAAGGTGTGTGAAAATGGTTTGGTTAGTTTACGAAACTTCTGCCGGTATCCATCTGGCGTGATAGCATAAGAGGTGAGGATATTCTTTTTTACGTTATCATAGTCATCAGTCTGGTCTAAACAGTTATAAACTCTACGAGCCTTACCATATAATTTAGGAACTAACACTGACACCCACTGGTCCTTTGGCCACTCATTCTTCCCGGCTATTTTCTCAAAAGTCCTAAATGACCCGTCCATATCGGATTCATCAAACCCGGGAACAAGGGAAGAAGCAGTAGCAGGGTTAAAAGCAGCTAGTTTCTCTTTTAATGCCACTTCTTTAGATTTAAACTCCGATGTTAAGGCGACTTCTGTCTCTCTCACCTGTAGTTCTTTCAGTCTAACCTCCTGCTCCAACTTGTCCTGTTCCAACTCGAGTTCTTTCATTTTGATTTGGAACTCGAACCTTGCTCGTTCTAGTTCTAAGGCGTCTACTCCTTGTGTTTCTTCTTGAGGGCTAGCCAGACCTGAGGCAACTTCTGAGTGAGGAGGGGTGGTGGATAGTGGTTGAAGTTTCTTGGACATGGGCGTTAATCTGTCAACAGCGGATTCTTTTAAAACTTCTTGTTGAACCAACACTTCAATCACATGATTTTTTAACATTTCCTTAGTCAGTTGCTGTGAAAATGGGATATTGTAATAGTTGGCTATTTCTTTCCATTCTTTCCTCAGGATATTAACACGTAATTTAGCTACGGAAGGATTTTCAATAAAATCCTGGAGATCAAAACCTGAGGTGGCCATTGTTAAGAAAAATAGGATAAATTAACTAATGGTCAAAAGATAAGATAAGTGGATAACCCTAGAAAATATCACGGCAGTGGATAACCAGAAAGTCCCGGAAACTAACCAAGTTATACCTAGGGAAATTACACTTATGATTATTGTTCTTCTGAGAATATCCTTAGATAAGGATAAGAGACTTGAAAGGGGAAGGGCGTATTACGGCATTAATATAAAGATCCGGATTAACAACCCTGAGATACTTGAAAGAGGAAGGGCGTATTACGGCATTAATATAAAGATCCGGATTAACAACCCTGAGATACTTGAAAGAGGAAGGGCGTATTACGGCATTTATATAAAGATCCGGATTAACAACCCTTGAGTAACTTGATTGACCCCAAATGAGATCATGAGAAGAACAATAATTGAGGCTTTATAATTATGGGGTCCTGGTAGAGCAGGGCGTCCCAAGATATCACTTCACCCTAAACTAGTGACTATGGAACAGCCTACTCTGGAGTGAGGGTACGGCAATAAACAGATCCGGATTCTTCCCTACACTCGATAAGACTTACTACACGACTGCCACGTGTAATAACAGGTAAGCCTTATGACACTTGGAACCTAATTTCCTACGTCTGTCACTCTTACTGTACGATAATGCCAATATATGCACACACATATGAAGGAAACTTTAAACCACCGTAAAGCAATTGTGAACAGAAGTGACTGGGAGGAATAATTAACAACGAGTAACAAGGGAGGAAGGAATATGGTACTTAAGGTCGTGTCCTGTCAAGGTCGCCATTTGTTACGAGTTGGGGATTTAGAATATAGTTAAAAGTCTACCCAGATCCCAACAGGTAACAACAATAAAAAAACAAAGACAATCGGACTATAAAAGGGTAGACAAAGAATGCGAGTTTTTGTTGTGTATAATAAAGTACCATAAATTCCTTAACAAAATATTCAGCTATCTATAATTTACCCTTAACCATACTTAACCTAAACATTAACAGTATATACATATTTATACAACATGCAATAATTTGAAGCAAGTGGACGTGGGGGAGGCAATATAAGATTACAAATACTTAAGTGCGGAGCTGAGATCGCTGACGAGTAAGGCTGAGTATTGTAGAAGACGGTAGGTAGTCACTGTGCCGTAGGTTTAGAGGATAGATGATCCTGTGGTCACTTCCCAGAGTGTAGTGCTCTCTCCTCGAATTGGAGCTCACAAAGAAGACTTGGAGGAAGTGACGCAACAACCAGGATATGGAGAAGGGAAACCCCGGAGTGGTAACTAAGACGAGTCATACTCGTGTCTCGTCCCTAGATGGCGTTGCTCGTGGTGCTGGGTAGGTAGATCAAGACAATAGATGGCGTGGTTCGTAGTGCTGGGTGGAGGGGTTCGTAACAACTCCTAATCTATATATATATATATATATATATATATATATATATATATATATATATATATATATATATATATATATATATATATATATATATATATATATATACAGTATATGTTACGCTAAATAGTGAAAACTACCCACTAAGGTTTATTCGGCAAACAAATTGCCATTTAACACTAAATGGCAATGAGGTATATAATTTAAGATAAGTGACCACATTTAATTAATGCTTTTTAACGTTAGTTTGCACAACGGTATAATAGTGACCTTTATTAAAAGCAAAGGTAGCTGTGAGTCACAAAATGATAAAAAAGTTTCACTGTATGTGTCCATGAAGAAAATAAATATGACACACAGCTAGCCTGAAGGTTATTGCGAGTGCGCGCGCGCGAGCTCTGGGGGGTATCTATATTGGTGGGTGATTGTGTGTGTGCCAACAGTAAGAAGCCTCTTAATGGAAGAGGTACATAAAAAGTATCTTACTGCTGAATTACGGAAAATTAGGATGCCTTTGCCCTCTGAACAAACGCTCCAATTAGCCAAAGTAATAAATAACACAATAAAAGAAAAGAGAAAGAGGAGAATTGAGGATAAAAAGGAAAAGAAGGAAGAGAGTGAAGAAAGGGAGTTTAAGATGAAGAAAGAAGATAAATTAGAAAAGAAAAAGAAGTTTAAGGAAAAGAAGGAAGAGAGTGAAGAAAGGGAGTTTAAGAAGAAAGAAGAAAAATTAGAAAAAAGAAGAAGTTAAAGAAAGAAGAGAAGGAGAAAGATGAGAAGGAAGTAGATGAAAAGAAGAAAGAAGTTAAGAAGGAAATAGATGAAAAGAAGAAAGAAGTTAATGAGAAGGAAGATGAAGTTGATGAGAAGAAGGAATTTGAAGTTGATGAGAAGAAAGACGAAGAAGATGAATTGGAAGTTGATGATGAGAAGAAAGACGAAGAAGAAGAATTAGAAGTTAATGAGGAAAAGGAAGAAGAAGAATTAGAAGTTGATGAGAAGGAAGAAGAATTAGAAGTTGATGAGAAGGAAGAAGAATTAGAAGTTGATGATGAGAAGGAAGAAGAATTAGAAGTTGATGAGGAAAAGGAAGAAGAAGAATTAGAAGTTGATGATGAGAAGGAAGAAGAATTAGAAGAAGAAGGAGAAGAATTAGAAGTTTTTGATGAGAAGAAAGACGAAGAAGGAGAAGAATTAGAAGTTTCTGATGAGAAGAAAAAAGAAGAAGTTGATGAGAAGAAAGACGAAGAAGAAGAAGAATTAGAATTTTTTGATGAGAAGAAAAACGAAGAAAAAGAATTAGAAGTTGATGCTGATGAGGGTGAAAAGGTGGAACATATTATAGACGGAAAACATATTATAAAACTCATGATATGTGTTATGAAGCAGAAAAAGGATATTATAGAAAAAGAGGAAGAAGGAAAACAGGAAAAGGATATTAAAATAATAGAAAAAGAGGAAGAAGAAAAGAAGAAGGAGTTTATAATAAAGGATGAGGAAGGCAAGGAATTTAAGGATATTAAAATAATAGAAAAAGGGGAAGAAGAAAAGAAGAAAGAGGAAGGCAAGGATGTTAAGGATGTTAAAATAAGAAAAAATATAAAAAGCTCACAATAGTTTTGGATTTTGGAGAAAATACCTCATACATTGCCACTGCTATTGAAAAATAAATTAAAAATATTTACAAAATGATTCATACTCTGTATTATTATAGATAATTTATGCTTTAGTAATTGTAAATATTCTAATAAATGATTTTCAAAATTTAAAATGAAACTTATTATGTATTTTATTGCAACCAAATGAAGATATGCATCTTTAGTAATAGTCATAAGATTTATATTATTATTTTTATTATTATCGTGAGTTACCACATAAACTGGAACATCATGTGTTGCTAGATAATTACAAAACTTTAAATGATTATATGTTTTTATAGAATGGGCAACATTTTGAAACTCTAAAGTATAGATCGACATCAATTTTATTTCTGTTGAAATATTAAAACATAATAGTCTTAGCCTATCAAAAATATAATAAATAAATCTTAATTGATGTAAGTTGTTTTTTATTATAATTCATTTTTATATAATATTAATTCTTCACGAACTACTATTTTTTATTCATCTTCCTCCTCATTCTCATCTTCTGCTTCCTCATCCTCAGCCACATCTTCATAATTATTTCTTTGATTAATACTCTCAAATTCTCCTTCTGTTTCTTCAAATTCACAAACATTTGTTTCCCTTTCCCATAGGTCGGCAGTTTCCCTTTTAAACCCTCTATAAAAACAATCATTATTTTTCTCTTTGTATTATCTAATAATTTTACTTATAGTTACAGCATACTTTTTACTTATAGCTCTCCTGATATCTTTGGATGTTTTAAGTATTTGTCTTATTTGCTGTGGTGCTGTTGAAATATTATCCATAGATACATCTGAATAATATAAGCTATTTAAATAGGTCAAATATAATAATAAATTACCCTCATGAACTCCAATACAATTTAAACCAAATGAAATTAAAGCATTCACAGGAAAAGTATTTTGTTTTTGAGTATCTACAAATGTTTCTGATTCGATATTTACTAAATTGGATCCTATACCATATATGGATTTTCCATTGGGTTTAAGTACTAAACCACCCAATGGAGTATTATTGATAATTTTCAGTTCTTTTTCTACATCAGCAGCGGCTGAGGCGGTGGTGGTGGTAGTAGTAGTCTTTATAAAAGGAAAATAATGTACTCCCAAATTAATGCGGCTCATTAGACATTCGTCTTGATATTGTGGGTCTTTGTTAGATAGGATATCCTTACATGGGAGAGGACATTTCTTTTTTCTATGGGGATCTGCGTACATTGAAACGTTCCATTTGGTGGGTTGTATTAAATTTTCACCGTAGATGTCGGTTAATTCTTTAATTAACGGATCAATTAACTTTAGTTGTATAATTTTATTAATACCATCGTCGAATTCTATATTAGAAATTTTATTCACCACTTCTTTATAATGTCCGCCTCCCGAAAAAAGACGACACTTTACTTCCAATAGATTGTAGTGGACGTCTCCCCTACAAACTGTGTAGCTGCACACCACCTGCTACCGTCTTCCCTAGCAACCAAGCGTATCCGCATTCCAATGCCCGCCGTATCCTAGCAACCGAGCCAAAAGGCCGGCGACTTCTCGGGTTTTCCCAACATGACTCATAGCGGCTGCTGGGTATATAAGCTCTGTCTCTCCATTGAGATTCATTCTGACCATTCTTCCTGAACAAGCAACACCTCCTCCTCAGCCGCTGCCTGGCAGCCCTTGCATCTCCTCGCCTGCCTGGCGGTCCTCGCTCCCGCCAGCGAGCATGGCGACCCACCAGCTGTCCTCTGAGCTTCCTCACCAACCAACTCTCATTCTGACCATTCTTCTTGAACAAGCAACACCTCCTCCTCCGCCGCTGCCTGGCTGCCCCTAGCATCTCCTCGCCTGCCTGGCGGTCCTCGCTCCCGCCAGCGAGCATGGCGACCCACCAGCTGTCCTCTGAGCCTCCTCACCAACCAACTCTCATTCTGCACCTCCAGCACCAGACTGTCTATCATATATCTCATAATATACAAGAAAACCACATTAGAGTTTCCTTCCATCCTGAGTGCTAGACAACATTAATATCTCGATACCCCTACAATGGGTCACTCCGGGGTCACCATTG
>NW_024745695.1:0-6856 GCF_018991925.1 Homarus americanus
GTGTGCGTGTGTGTGTGTGTGCGTGCGTGTGTGTTGGAGAGAGAGATTCCAGATGACCGGCCCATATAACGCCGTCTCTTTATGACCTGGAAGTAGAGAACAAATAATCCCGGGTTTCAAAGTAATGACCTCTCTCTCTCTCTCTCTCTCTCTCTCTCTCTCTGTAAGTATACCTCAACCTTTTTCCCCTCCCCTCCCCTCGCCTCCCCTCTCCTCCCCTCTACCATATCGTTCCTTCCCTCCATTCCAATATTTCTCCTTTTTGATTGCCCTTTCCTCCCTGTTTCGTCCCTTCTCTTTCTTCCCCTCTTCTCCCCTCTCTTTCTTCCCCTCATCTCCCCTCTTTATTGCTTGGGGTACAGGTAAGGTGATGCCCCTGACTCTATCTTTAGGTTAGGTTTTTATAAATTTTATCTGGAAGACTTTTGTTTTGTTGTCTTTAGTTTAATATTTTTGTTTTTGTCTGGATTGTTTATGGATTTTATTTTTTATTTTATTTATTTTTGTTTTCATTGTTTAAAATTCCTAAATGTTGTCTTTGTTGTTGTTGTTTTGTTAATGCAAAGGACGTACAGGTATATAAACAACGTATATAGACAACTCCAGCATACAAATAATAGTAAACAGTAGACAAAACCATTATCTGTTTACTACCATTTAGGTACGAGAGAGGCATTGCAGAGCAGGGAAAATACACACCCATATATGCACACACACACACACACACACACACACACACTACATCCTTGACCACCGAAGGGTCGAGACGTGCCTGGCGCTCCTCTCGGAGCAGCCAGGTCAACTGTTGTGTTGGCCCATACCAGCCCCCTCCCCTGAACCCTCCTCCCCACCGGAATATCAACATGTTCTCGCCAGAAGTTGCTGTTTCATTTAGGAAAGGAATGGAACCAGTGTTAAACAGAGGTGAACAGTGGTGAACGGTGCTTAAGTCAGTGAGAACAACTCAACAGTAACAGTCGTACCCGGGTTGACCTTCACACAGTGAGGTCCCAGGTACCCAGTGATAGCGGCCCGTGAGACCCAACAACCAGCGATGTGTTAATCCGTCTACGATAGGAAGGCCTGGGACCACACCTCACTCATATAACACCATCTATGAGGGAATTACTACACCACGTCAGGCCCCTCATAACATCATATGTGAAGGAGCACACACCACGTGAGGCCCCTCATAACCCCATCTGTGAGGGAATTACTACACCACGTGAGGCCCCTCATAACACCATCTGTGAGGGAATTACTACACCATGTGAGGCCCCTCATAACACCATCTGTGAGGGAATTACTACACCACGTGAGGCCCCTCATAACATCATCTGTGAGGAATTTACTACACCACGTGAGGCCCCTCATAACACCATCTGTGAGGGAACTACTACACCACGTGAGGTCCCTCCTAACACCATCTGGGAGGGAATTACTACACCACGTGAGGTCCCTCCTAACACCATCTGGGAGGGAACTACTACACTACGTGAGGCCCCTCATAACATCATCTAGAGGAATTACTACACCACGTCAGGGTCCTCCTAATCTTTCACATCTGGGAGGGAGTTATTACATCATGTTTTTTGTTTTCAACACCATATATTAATCTCGTATGTTCACTGTATGTTCCTTTACCTTCAATGAAGGCTTTTGTTAAACCAATTAATTGCATGTATAAGTCATTTGAGTGTCCAATATATTTCTCATAGCCTTTCGGGCTGCATGAACTTTTTTTTTCAATAAAACTGCCAATTATTATTATTATTACATATTTATTACATATGTTATTATTACACACACACACACACACTCACCAACAACGTCAGCTAGAGAAGGTACAGAAAAGAGCCTGCAGAATCATGCTCGGCGCAGAATACTCCGGCTACACCAACGCTCTCTCCACCCTGGAAATGCCATCCCTCAGTGACCTCTACCACCAAGCACTGGAAAGGTTTGGCCGTGGACTACTGCACCACCCTCGCCATCGCCACCTCCTGCCACCTGCAGCCCCCCACCCACCTCGCGCAGTCCGCCACTACAACAAAATTCAGCCCATAACAGCCTGCACCGATAGATATAAGAACAGCACCATCCCATCTATTGTTAAAATAATAAACAACTTCTGATTTATGTACTGTACAGCCCTGTAAATGTATTCATTGCATATTATATCATTATGTCTAAATCAAATGTAAGTCTGTATATTTTCAGCCACCGGCTGCAACTCTATTAATAAACCGTTTATTATTATTATTATTATTATTATTATTTATTATTACACACACACACACACACACACACACACGCACACATATATATATACACAAACATTTATATACACACTCATATATGTATATACAGACACATACACATATACATAAACAAACACACACACACACACACGTATACACACATACATATACACACACGCACATATGCACATTCTTTTACCACTAAAATTAGATAATATACGAGACAGTAATGCGTATAATTAAATCTTTCGGAATATTGTAGATAAGTAAATGATGGTAATAATATAATAATTACACACTTAACGCAGCAGGAAATAGACTAAATGTAAATAATAGCAAAATTAACATTAAACTAATGGTAAAGGAGACAGAGATAAAGAAGGGAATAGTAGTAACAGGTGATTAGTTAACATTAACGAAGAGGTGGGAGGAAAAGTGTGATAAAAATGAGGAAATTTGATGAAAGATGAAATGTAGGAAAATGTAGTAAATAATAAAATGAAGAAAAATGCAATAAAGACGTAAATAGAAAAAGCTAATAAAGTGATAATGATGTAGAGAATAATGAAAAGACTTTGATATGGAAATGAGGTAATATGATGAATAGGTAAAGGAATAAGTAATAGAGTTAGTAAAGGAAAATAGACAAGCAAAAATACCAATAAATAAGTAACTGGATGAATTACAAAGGTTAGTGAAGGGGAATAGAGATTATATAAAGATAATTATGATAAATGTAGTATAGTGAGACAGGGTGATAAAAGGCATAATAGCGCAATGGGAGGTAAAAGATAATGATGGAGGTGAAGAATGTGTATGAAAGATAGCAATAAGAAAATTAGGTGTTATAAATTAGGTCAAAGAAAGCATCTGATGGGGAGGGGGTAAGTGAGGGTGAGAGAAAGTGAGGGAGGGGGGAGGATGTATAATATGCGTCAGTAACTAAGAAAAATTATTGATAAATTACTTTGTCACTGTCAAGTCAAATTACAGCTTAGAGACCCAGACAAGCATACATTATTACCATCATCATCATCATCATCATCATCATTATTATCATCATTATTATTATTACCTTTGTTCCCACAGACTTCAAAACAAAACATAAATTGGCCAAATGTAAAGGACTAAATCGCCAGATGATTCTACATAAGAAACTTACGCACTTAAAAAAACACACACTCTCTCTCTCTCTCTCTCTCTCTCTCTCTCTCTCTCTCTCTCATACAAAATAATAAGTTATAAAAATCTGCCACATTAAGGCTAGCGATGGAGCCATAAATTGTAGAGGTGGCAAAGCAATTAACAGCACGATCCTTCAGACCACTATAGAAATTACTGAAAAATATCCTCTCTCTCTCTCTCTCTCTCTCTCTCTCCCTTCTTTCCTCCCCCTCTCCCTGCCCTCTCTCCCCACTCTCTATTTCCTCCCCTTCCTACGTATCCCCCCCTCTCTCCTCTCTATTTTCCCACCTCCCTCTCATCTATCCTTCTTTATCCTGCTCTATCCTCCCCTATCCTCTTTTTCCTCTCCTCCCCTCTATCCCTCTCTCACCACCTTTCCCTCTCCTTCCCACTCCTTCCCCTCTTCGTAAATTATCCACCGAAAACGCCCAATAATTCGCCTTTTTCTGGGCGTCTACAACCCAGAAATCCCTATGTGGCAACTCGGAGATAGGGAATGGGGTGGGGGGGGAGGGGGTATGGAAGGATGGGTGATCTAGTTTATTATGGGGGTAGGAGGGGAAGGTTGGGTTTGGAGGTGTTTAAGACGTGTTATTTGGGGACCCCTGAAGGGTAATAGAGGAGGGGGCTCTCTCTTACAAATAGAGGTGTGTGGATGGAGGTGGGATAGTGTGTTGATGGGCATATATTATTATTATTATTATTATTATTATTATTATTATTATTATTATTATTATATTTTTTTATTATTGTTTATGTTGTTGTTGTTGTTTGTTATTATTGTCGTTGTTGCTGTTGTTGTTGTCATTTCTGTTGTTTTCTCACTATTACTATCATTCGAAATCAATTTTCGTTATATATACGGACATTCAGGATAAATTCTCGTATAACAGGATCAAACTACTGAATATTTCACCTTGCTTCGCTCCCTCCCTCCCTCCCTCCCTTACCCCCATCTCTCCCTTTCTCCCTCCTTCCCTCTCTCCCTATCTCCCTCCCTCCCTCCCTCCCTCCCTCACCATACCGTTTCTGTTTTGTTCAGCGATAAACTCCAGACTCTCAGGTGACCTCCATTAGAATACAAGGCACCATAAACACTATAGAGGTTTGGATCACACACTATAAGATATTTGATCCTATTACCTGGACCCTACTTTCCGTGACGTTTATTGAGTTCTAAAATCTATAATTAAACTAGTTTTGGCGGAGTGAGGACTTGGATAATGGTAGTGGGGGAAATTAAGAGGTTTTGAGTTCGTGTTTTGTTCTTCAGTGTTGATTGTTTTGGGAGATATGACACGGTGGCTTGTGGAGTATGTGTGGTTATTGATAAGAATTGTGTCTTGAGTTTATCTTCTTCTGCTTCGTCGTATCACTCTCTCTCTCTCTCTCTCTCTCTCTCTCTCTCTCATTTTTTCCCAAGTATTTGTCAGCGATAAAAGAAAAATTCTTTTCTTAGACCACAACAATATTCTTTGTCACTAACAATCACTAAATCAAAGCAAGTCATCCTTATTCCCTAACAGAGAAAATAGGTATCCAATTTCCCCAAGAAGGTCTCGATCTACCCGTTAAGGCCCATTAGATCACTTGACCTAGAGAGTTAATGGGCAAGGCAGGGTAACTAATTATGATATATAAGTAATAATAGGGATTAATGTTCATTGCTTCTGTTTTATTGGCCTCTAACTCCACCCTAATGGAGGTACCTCATTAATGTGCAGCGCTGGGGGACGGAGGTGTTGGGGAGGGGGGATTTTTTCCTTTTGATGGGGGATGGGGAAGGAGGAGGAGGAGGGGGTCAAGGTAGGTGTATGAGAGGTGGTGTCGTTAGAGGTAGTAGGGAGTTTGTGTGGTGGAGGAGGAGGTAGGGGAGGTGGTCTGTCTGTCTGTCTGTCTGTAGATCTAGGCCAGGGATGTTACAGTTCTTGATTATTATTGTCAGGAGTGAAAGAGTAGTGAGAGAAGTTGAGAGGTGAGAGGCCAGAGTACGAGAGAGGAGAGAGGTCAGAGTACGAGAGAGATGAGAGGCCAGAATACTAGAGAGGAGAGAGGTCAGAATACGAGAGAGGTGAGAGACCAGAGTACTAGAGAGACGAGTAAGTTTTAGATATTTCTTCTGTCCTCATCCCTTCTCCCTTATTCACTCCCTCCCTTCCTCTCTCCCTTCTTCCCCTTTTCCTCTCTCACCCTTTCTCCCTCCCTCCCTCCCCCACTCCCTCACCCTCTCTTCTCCACTCCTTCTTCAATCTTCATCCCTTCCTCCCTCACCCTCTCACCCTCTCTCCCTTATTCCTTTCCTTCTAACCCTCACCTCTTCCTTCTCCTCCCGTCCCATCATCTTGTTACTTCATCATCAGTAATTAACTGTCGCAGATGACCACCAGCCACCCCTATATGAGACAAGTTCTCCCCCCCCCCTCCATCCCTACTATGACTGTTTCCCATCATCATCATCATCATCAGCATCATTGTAATCATCATCATCATCATCATCATTTTAATCATCATTTTAATCATCATCATCATCATCATTTTAATCATCATCATCATCATCATTTTAATCATCATCATCATCATCATCATCATTTTAATCATCATCATCATCATTTTAATCATCATCATCATCATCATCATCAGCATCATTTTAATCATCATCATCATTTTAATCATCATCAGCATCATTTTAATCATCATCATCATCATTTTAATCATCATCATCATCATTTTTAATCATCATCATCATCATTTTAACCATCATCATCATCATCATCATTTAATCATCATCATCATCATCATTTTAATCATCATCATCATCATCATTATCATCACATCATCATTTTTCAATCATCATCATCATCATCATTATCATCATGTTTTTAATCATTTTAATCATCATCATCATCATCATCATCATTATCATCATCATCATCATTTTTTTAATCATCATCATCATCATCATCATCATTATCATCATCATTTTAATCCGTATTACATCATCATCATCATCATCATCATTTTTAATCATCATCATCATCATCATCATCATCTCATCATCATTTTAATCATCATCATTTTAATCACATCATCATCATCATCATCATTTTAATCTGTCATCATCATCATCATCATCATCATTTAATCATCATCATCATCATCATCCGCAATCATCATCATCATCATCATCATCATTATCATCATCATTTTAATCATCATTTTAATCATCATCATCATCATCATCATTATCATCATCATCATCATTTTTAATCATCATCATCATCATCATCATTATCATCATCATTTTAATCATCATCATCATCATCATCATCATTTTAATCATCATCATCATCATCATTTTAATCATCATCATCATCATCATTTTAATCATCATCATCATTTTAATCATCATC
>NW_024745696.1:0-4640 GCF_018991925.1 Homarus americanus
ACGAGCACCTATGGGTACGTGTGTCCCCTTGGGTGGTCACACCACGACTGTACAACCCAACTCTCACACCCTCTCTCACTACATCCTCACTTGCCCTATGACCTCCTCCTACAGATCCCCAGCCGTTACCAACACCTCTTCCCTCCCTTACCAGATATCCCTCTTAGTGATAGGCCTGGCACTTGACATTAGGGACCTGCCATACTTTTGCCATAAACATATGAACTGTACCGGGAACTTTCCCCATATACTCATCATTCTCTCACTTTATGTAACTTGCTGAGAAAACCTATGACCCTTCAGGCTTCTACGCCCTTAATGCTTGAGTCATAAAGGCAAGCATGAACTTAGCATGCTTCCCAGATGTACGCTGTAAACGCTTCTGCTCTTCACCTTGCGCAGGATGTAAGGGGGTGCCCAATAAACTAGCTCCCTCGGGGGCAATCTAAGCTCAGGCATAAACAACACAACTTGGTGTAATATTTTCTCTGAGCGCATAGCTCGTCATCTATTGAGAGCCCTACCAGGTACCTCTCTCAACAGGGTGCTGAATAATAATAATACATACTCAGTGGCTTCTATTTACCTTTTCGTTAGGGTGCCAACCCTGGGGATAATTTAAGGCCGCGTCCATAGTGTGTTAATTAGCGAAGGTGACAAGGGAAGACGTACATATTCACACAGCGTGGCGTCTAGGCCTGCACTAACTTCTGTGACCCTTTCCCGTCTGCTGGCGGATTAATACACTATTGCCAAACCGGCACAAACCTCAAAACTCTTCAAATACTTTCCCCTTCACAGGTATGCGTTTTTCTTCTAGTATCCTCTGCCATTTGAAGAAATTTATCCACAATTATTTAGTTGAACTTTCAACATATTATATCAATAATAAATAGGACTAAAATAATCTTACTCTTAGTCTAATTTTTTAAACATATTTTCAATACTTGCCTTTCTTTATCTTTGGGGAATCGGTGAAATACGAAATCGAGATGTGAAACCTTCCTTTTGCAGATTATGCACGGGTGTCCTTTGCTTGTCATGTTGATAAGGCCATTCCTTTGTATATTGCGCTCGTGTGCGGCTACCGATTGTTACAGTCAAATTTCAATGTGTAAACTAGCAGACGAAGCGCTCTACACTATCGACATCTAACCGGTGCGTTAACCATTACATGTGAATACTGAGCTCTCCCGTCTACTCATTGTCTTTACGGATATATATCCCAGTTCCAAAGGAATAGGACAGCTAAAATTTGTTTAGTAATATTTATATATTACTCAGAATTGCATAATTCAATATATATTGTGCTATATTAGGATTTTTGTTTAAATTTAATAATGTTGTACAAATTTCGTATATTAATTTACATATCCCTTAACAATTTGCATTAAAAATAAGGAATAATGCAAAATGTCAAATAATATTATAAATAATTTTTAACAAAAACCCTCAAAATAGAAACATAATTAAATACACAAGAAATAGTTAAAATGTTTTCAGTAGCCAACGCGTCACTTCTGATTGACACGTTGTTACTCATATAAAGAATGCCATCAATAGTGTGCCTGAGATAACTACAGCGTAAACCTTCAGCTGTTATTAAACAAGGAATTAGGAATATAAATATTCATGTATTACAGAAGCTGGTGAATTGACTCTAAATTCGATTCCTTAGTTTACCCTCAAATCGTCTCGTTCTCTTTCAAAATTTCTGGGAGACTGATATAAAAACATCCGCTTGCATTTTACTTTAATCCTCTTTGCCACTGATCTGCACGTTAGTCTCTTGGGTGATTGACCACGTCTCTGTTAAGCACTGTTAGCAAGTACTGGGCATATACTGGCTCCTGGGTGTATCTCATTCAGTACTTGCGCCAGCGTTGGTCAAGTCTGGTTTTGAAAAAGCTTAAACTCAGTGCCGTCACAACACTAACAGATTTTTCCAAGATTTGACAGTTTACGTTTATCATTCCGAAAAAGTTTGCGCTCACAATTTTCTAGACTTGAGGGATTTTCAACCTTGAGCTGTAGCATCTTGTGGGGCGGGCGTCCGCCGTCTCCAGGTATGGATACTCGTCTGAGTAGTGCCCTCTGAGATGTTATAAACTTCAATTAGGTCGCCCCTTACCCGTCTATAGTATAAGCTTAGGCAGTTGCAAGCGTTCTAATCTCTCTGGATAATTGGGGTGCTGTAGTGCAGGCACCAGTCTGGTGGCCCTCCTTTGGACATTGTCAATTAACCGGCACCCTCTAGCATACCTCGGGGACTACACCGTCAGTACTCCAGATGGGGAATCACCTCACTTATAAGACCTAATAGTTTATTTTCTTGATTTACCTTCTTCTCACAATGGCCCGAGAACGTCAGTTCATTGTCAGCATACCCACCCAGGTCCTTTTCACATTATATCTCTATTAAAAGCATGTGATACACCTCCTTACTGTTGGTACGTAACAGCGAATCTTAGCAGCCATTTCTTTGACCACTCTTGAAGCTGACAGTGATCTTTCTGTAGCTCTTTGCAGTCTGTTTAGTTCTTAATTTCCCTGTATAACTTGGCATCGTCCGCAAACATAAGAACATAAGAACATAAGAACATAAGAATGGAGGAAACTGCAGCGGGCCTATTGGCCCATACTGGGCAGTCCCGTTTACACCCAACCCCTATTGCTCATATGAGCATCCAACCTATGTTTGAAGCAATTCAGCGTATTCGAGTTAATGATGATATTTGGTAACTTGTTCCATTCATCCACTACTGTTTCCAAACCAGTGTTTACCTATTTCACGCCTAAATCTAAATTTGTCTAATTTAAAACCATTGTTACGAGTTCGCTCCTGGTTGGATAGTTTGAGTACCTTTGTAATGTCCCCTTTGTTTAGCCCTGCCTTCCACTTATACACCTCTACCAGGTCGCCCCTCGCTCTACGTCTCTCAAGGGAGTGCAAATTAAGATGCTTTAACCTGTCTCTATACTCAAGGTTCCTAATGCCCGGGATTAGTCTTGTCATTCTCCTCTGAATTCTTTCCAAGGATTCTATATCCATTCTGTAATACAGTGACCAGAACTGAAATGCGTAATCCAGGTGTGGTCTCACAAGAGCAAGATACAGTTTTAGGATGACCTCGCTAGTCTTGTAACTAACACTCCTTTGTATGAACCCAAGTACTTTATTAGCCTTGTTACGAGCAAAACACATTGTTTACTTGGCTTAAGGTTCCTACTTATCATTACTCCTAAATCTCTCTCGCAGTCGGATTTTTCTATGGCATCGTTGTTCATCTGGTATCTGGTTTCCCTGTTTACATCTCCTATACTGAGTACTTTACATTTGTCCACGTTGAATTTCATCTGCCATTTTTCAGACCATTCGAAAATTTTGTTGCGACTGGTAGTTTTGCCGAGTCTCCGTCAGATTTGATAACACGTCCTATTTTAGTGTCATCAAAATTCTATTTGTGTTGCTGTCAAAAAGCGATATCTATGTCGTTTATGTATATAATAAATAGCTGGCCAATGGTCCAAGTACTGAGCCTTGGGGAACCCACTTGTGACGTTGCTCCAATGGGACTTGGTGCCGTTAATGCTCACTCGCTGTTTCCTGTCCTGTAACCACGCCCTAATCCATTTAAGGATGTCACCTTTGATGCCATGAGCTTCTACCTTTCTAATTAGTCTTTCGTGGGGGACTCTGTCGAAGGCTTTGCTAAAGTCGAGATATACCACATCATAATTGTGCCCCTCGTCCACCGATTCGAAAAACTGATGAAAAGAATGTTAATAGATTAGTTAGGCAAGAACGTCCGCCAGAAGCCATGCTGGGAACTTTGGATCAATCTGTGCTTTCTCCAGGTGATTTCGAATAGAGTTTGAAACATTGTTTCCAGAAATTTGGTTTACTATTGGATGTTAGGGACTGATCAGCGTAGTTAGGAGGGTAAGATCTATCCCCTTCTTGAAAATCGGTATTATTATCTACATCCCTCCAGGATTCTGGTACGGCACCTGTTTTTAATGACATGTTAAACAACTTGTTAAGGGCATACTAAGCTCTTTCTCATATTCCTTAATACCTGGCAAATATCTCATCGACCAGGTGACTTATTAGGCTTCGGTTTGGTTCATTTTGGTTTACTAACATCGTTAATAGTCACTACTATCTCAATTTAATTTGTTTTCTTCCACTATCTCTGAATAGAGTCGGTGCCTCGGGTATCATGTTTAAATTTTCGGTGGTGAAAACTGTTGACAAATATTTATTCAAATTATTGCTCATTTCTCCGTCGTTATCAGTGAGCTCGCCGAAATCTGACCGTATTGGTCCAATCTTTTCTCGTGTTTTAGTTTGATAAATTTGGTAGAATCCTTTGGGGTTTGTCTTCGCCTCCCTTGCTAGCCTTACCTCATTATTCCTCTTTGCTTTCCTTATCTCGGTTTTAACCCTAATCGCCAATACCCTATAGTAGTCCCGGAGGTCAATTTCGCCACGATTTATCCTTCCACCTATAGCCTTCCTTTGGCCAATGATGTTCTTTAAATGATTATTTATCACATTGCGCGTGCGCAATCTTGAAAAACTTCGACCAGAGGGACCGGGTGGGAGGACCAGATGTTTTTATCCCCCAAAAATGATA
>NW_024745697.1:0-10051 GCF_018991925.1 Homarus americanus
CAACCACGACCATGAATATAACAAACACGACCATAATTTTAACAACCATGACCATGACGGTAACAATCACGAGTGTGTTATTATAAACAACCACACCATGCAATATAAATAACCAGGACCATGATTATGACAACTACAAATATTATTATAACAACCACGACCATAATTGAACAACCATGCATCGCGATTATAAATGAAACCACGAATATGATTATAAACAACCATGACCATGAGTATAACAGGCCAGGACCATGATTATAAATCCACTACAAATAATATTATAATAACCGCGACCATGATTATAACAACTACGACCATGATTATAACAACCACTGACTATGAACATAACAAACTACGACTATGATTTATAACAACCATGACCATGATTATAAATAAACTACTTATCATGAATATAACGACCACGACCATGATTATAACAACCACGACTATGATTATAACAAAGCACGCACATGAATATAACAACAACCACGACCATGATTATAACAACCACGACCATGATTATAACAACCACGACTATGATTATAAATAAGCATGGCCATGAATATAACAAGCACGACCATGATTATAACAACCACGACTATGATTATAGCAATTACGACTATGATTATAACAGCCACGACCATGATTATAAGAACCACGACTATGATTATAGCAACACCGGTCATGATTATAACAACCACGACCATGATTATAACAACCACGACCATGATTATAACAGCCACGACCATGATTATAACAACCACGACCATGATTATAACAACCACGACAATGATTATAATAACCACGACCATGATTATAACAACCATGACCATAATTATAACAACCATGACCATGATTATAACAACTACAAATATTATTATAACCGCGACCATGATTATAACACTCACGACCATGATTATAACAACCACGACTATGGTTATAACAACCACGACTATGATCATAACCACAACTATGATTATAACAACCACGACCAGTCTTATAACAACTACGACCATGATTACGAGAATCAGAACTAATGACCATGATTATAACCACGACCATGATTATAACAATCACAACTATAATATAACAATGGACATGATTATAAATCACGAATTCATGATTATAACACCCACGACTATGATTATAACAAGCACGGCCATGAATATACCAAACTAATGACCATTATTATAACAACCAGGACCATGATTACAACATCCACGACCATGATTATAACAACCACGACTATGATTATACCAACCACGACCATGATTATAACAACCATGACCATGATTATAACAACCGAAACCATGATTATAACAACCACGTCCATAATTATAACAAGCACGCCGATGAATATAACAACCACGACCATGATTAGAGCAACCACGACCATGAATATAACAACCACGACAATGATAATAACCACGACTATGATTATAACAACCATAACCATGATTATAACAACCACAACCATAATTATAACAACCACGTCCATGATTATAACAACCACGACATTGATTATAACAACCACGACTATGATTATAACATCCACGACCATGATTATAACAACCACGACCATGATTATAACAACCACGACTATGATTATAACCATGACCATTATTATAACAACCACAACCATTATTATAACAACCACGACCATGATTATAACAACGACGGCCATGATTATAACAACCACGACCATGATTATAACAACTACGACAATGATTATAATTACCACGACCATGATTATAACAACCATGACCATAATTATAACAACCATGACCATGATTATAACAACTACAAATATTATTATAACAACCGCGACCATGATTATAACACTCACGACCATGATTATAACAACCACGACTATGATTATAACAACCATCGACTATGATCATAACCACAACTATGATTATAACAACCACGACCATGCTTATAACAAACCACGACCATGATTATAACAACCACGACCATGACTATAACAACCACGACCATGATTATAACAACCACGACCATGATTATAACAACCACGACTATGATTGTAACAACCACGACCATGATTATAACACCCACGACTATGATTATAACAAGCATGCCATGAATATAACAAGCACGACCATGATTATAACACCCACGACTATGATTATAGCAATTACGACTATGATAATAACAGCACCACCATGATTATAAGAACGAAGACTATGATTATAGCACCACGGTCATGATTATAACAACCACGACCATGACATAACAGCTACGACCATACTATAACAACCACGACCATGATTATAAAACCACGACACGATTATAATAACCACGACCATGATTATAAATAAACTATGACCATAATTATAAATAAACTATGACCATGATTATAACAACTACAAATATTATTAAAACCATGACCATGATTATAAACACTCACACCAAGATTATAACAACCACGACTATGTTATGTAACAACCACGACTATGATCAAGGAATCCACAACTATGATTATAAATAACCACGACCGTCTTATAACAACCACGACCATGAGATTATAACAAACTACTTAATCTTCATGACATAAATAAATCACAACCATAATTATAACAACTACGACTATGATTATAAATAACCACGCATCTTCATGGTTTGCAACACCCACACTATGATTATAAATAAAGCACGGCCATGAATATAACAACCACACCATTATAACAAATCCAGGACCATGATTACAACATCCACGACCATGACATAACAAACTAATGACTATAGATTATTCCAACCACGACCATGATTATAACAACTACGACCATGATTATAACAACCACAACCATGATTATAACAACCATGTCCATAATTATAACAAGCACGCCGATGAATATAACAACCACGACCATGATTAGAGCAACTACGACCATGAATATAACAACCACGACAATGATAATAACAACCACGACTATGATTATAACAAACATAACCACATGATTATAACAACTACAACCATAATTATAACAACTACGTCCATCATTATAACAACCAACGCATAATGATTATAACAACCACGACTATGATTATGAACATCCACGACCATGATTATAACAACCACACGACCATGATTATAACAACTAATGACTATGATTATAACCATGACCACATTATAACAACCACAACCATTATTATAACAACCACGACCATGATGAACAAACTTCACGACCATGATTATAACAAACTACGACCATGATTATAACAACTACGACAATGATTATAATAACCACGACCATGATTATAACAACCATGACCATAATTATAAACACCATGACCATGATTATAACAACCACAAATAATATTATAACAACCGCGACCATGACAGTAACACTCACGACCATGATTATAACAACCACGACTATGATTATAACAAACTAATGACTATGATCATAACCACAACTATGATTATAACAACCACGACCATGCTTATAACAAACCACGACCATGATTAAAACAACCACGACCATGACTATAACAACCACGACCATGATTATAACAAACTAATGACCATGATTATAACAACTACGACTATGATTATAAACAACCACGACCATGATTATAACACCCACGACTATGATTATAACAAGCACGGCCATGAATATAACAACCACGACCAATATTATAACAACCATGACCATGATTATAACAACTACAACCACATGATTATAACAACCATTCCACACGCTGATAATAACCACGACTATGACTATAACAAGCACAGCCATGAATATAACAGCCACGAACATGATTATAACAACCAGGAACATGATTATAACAACCACCACTATGATTATAGCAACCACGGTTTTGATTATAACACTAACGACCATGATTATAAATAAACTACCATCAGTATTTGCAACAAAGCACGGCCATTGAATATAACAACCACGACCATGATTATAACAAAGCAGGCCATGAATATAACAAATCACAACCATGATTATAACAACCATGACTATGATTATAACAACCACGTCTATGACATATCAACCACGACCATGATTATAACACTTAACGACAATGATTATAACAACCACGGCCATGATTATAACACTAACGACAATGATTATAACAAGCATGGCCATGAATATAACAACTCGACCATGATGGTAACAACTACGACCATGATTATTTTAACCATGACTATGATTATAGCAAACGCCATTATTATAACACTAACGACAATGATTATAACAACCACGACCATGATTATACAATCTAATGACTGGCGATTATAACACTAACGACAATGATTATAAACAAACCACGGCCATGATTATAACACTAACGACTATAATTATAACAAGCATGGCCATGAATATACCGAACCAACACGACCATGATTATAACAAACACGAATTTGATTATATCGACCACGACAATGATTATAACAACCACTACCTTGAATATAACAACCACGATTTTCATTATAGCACCAGACCATGAATATAACAACGACCATAATTTTAACAACCATGACCATGATTATAACAACCACGAGTATTATTATAACAACCACGACCATGAATATAACAACCAGGACCATGATTATGACAACTACAAATATTATTATAACAACCACGACCATAATTATAACAACCATGATCATGATTATAACAACCACGAATATGATTATAACAACCATGACCATGAGTATAACAGCCAGGACCATGATTATAACCACTACAAATAATATTATAATAACCGCGACCATGATTATAACAACTACGACCATGATTATAACAACCACGACCATGAATATAACCACGACTATGATTATAACAACCACGACCATGATTATAACAACCACGAATATGATTATAACGACCACGACCATGATTAGAGCAACCGACCATGAATATAACAACCGCGACAATGATAATAACAACCACGACTATGATTATAACAACCATGACCATGATTATAACAACCACAACCATGATTATAACAACCACGTCCATGATTACTCAACCAGGACAATGATTATAACAACCACGACTATGATTATAACATCACGACCATGATTATAACAACCACGACCATGATTATAACAACCACGACTAAGATTATAACCATGATCATTATTATAACAACCACAACCATTATTATAACAACCACGACCATGATTATAACAACCACGACCATGATTATAACAACCACGACCATGATTTGAGAACCACCAATGATTATAATAACCACGACCATGATTATAACAACCATGACTATAATTATAACAACCATGACCATGATTATAACACTACAAATATTATTATAACCACATTATTATAACACTCTGGTTTACCATGAGATTATAACAACAACCACCATTATGATTATAACAACCACGACTATGAGATCATAACCACAACCATGATTATAACAACCACGACCAGTCTTATTACAACCACGACCATGCATTTATAACAAATCCACGACCATGATTATAACAACCATGACCATGATTATAACAATCACAAATCCATGATTATAACAACCACGACCATGATTATAACAACCACGACCATGATTATAAAACCCACGACTATGATTATAAGCACTTGCCATGAATATAACAACTACGACCATTATTATAACAACCAGGACCATGATTACAACATCCACGACCATGATTATAACAACCACGACTATGATTATACTCAACCACGACCATGATTATAAATAAACTTATGACCATGATTATAACAAACTACAAACTAAGGATTATAAACAACCACGTCCATAATTATAACAAGCACGCCGATGAATATAACAACCACGACCATGATTAGAGCAACCACGACCATGAATATAACAACCACGACAATGATAATAACAACCACGACTATGATTATAAATAACCATGACCATGATAATAAATAACCACAACTATAATTATAACAACCACGCCCCATGATTATAACAACCACGACCATGATTATAATGAATCAACGACCATGATTATAATAACCACGATTATGATTATAAATCCATGACCATTATTATAACAACCACAACCATTATTATAATAACCACGACCATGATTATAACAACCACGACCATGATTATAATAACCAATGACCATGATTATAACAACCACGACAATGATTATAATAACTTACTTGACTGGCGATTATAACAAACATGACCATAATTATAAATAAACTATGACCAAGGATTATAACAACTACAAATATTATTATAATAACCGCATCCATGATTATAACACTCACGACCATGATTATAACAACCACGACTATGATTATAACAACCATCACTATGATCATAACCACAACTAAGGATTATAACAACCACGACCATGCTTATAACAACCACGACCATGATTATAAATAAACCACGACCATGACTATAACAACCACGACCATGATTATAACAACCACGGACTAAGATTATAACAACCACGACTATGATTATAACAACCACGCACTACGATTATAACACCCACGACTATGATTATAACAAGCACGCCATGAATATAACAAACTAATGACCAATATAAACAACCAGGACCATGATTACAACATCCACGACCATGATTATAACAACCACGACTATGATTATACCAACCACGAATTCATGATTATAAATAACCATGACCATGATTATAAATAACCACAACCATGATTATAAATAACCACGTCCATGAGATTATAACAAGGCATCGTCGATGAATATAACAAATCCACGACCATGATTATAATAACCACGACCATAATTATAGCAACCACGACCATGATTATAACACTAACGACCATGATTATAAGAACCACTACTATGATTATACCGACTACTACTCATGATTATAATAACCAATTTACTCATGATTATAAATAAGTACAGCCATGAATATAACAGCCACGACTATGATTATAATAAATCACGAACATGATTATAACAACCACCACAATGATTGAGTAGCAACTACGGCCATGATTATAACACTAATGACGATGATTATAACAACCACTTAATTTGATTATAAATGTATAACGGCCATGAATATATAACAACCATTGAACTATGATTATAACAAATCATTTAATCATGATTATAACAACCACGACTATGATTATAACAAGCTTGGCCATGAATATAACAACCACGACCATGATTATAACAACCACGCCTATGATTATAGCAATTCCGACTATGATTATAACAGCCATGACCATGATTATAAGAAACGTTTAGACTATGATTATAGCAACCACGGCCATGATTATAACAACCACGACCATGATTATAACAACTACGACCATGATTATAACAGCCACGACCATGATTATAACACTAACGACTATGATTATAACAACCACGACTATGATTATAACAAGCACGCCATGAATATATCAACCACAACAATGATTATAACAACCATGATTATGATTATAACAAACCACGTCCATGAGATCATTATAACAACCACGACCATGAATAACAACCACAAATATGATTATAACGACCACGAAGGTGATTAGAGCAACCACGATCATGAATATAACAACCACGACTATGATAATAACAACCACGACTATGATTATTAGAACCATGACAATGATTATAACAACCACGAATATGATTATAACAACCACGACCTTGATTATAACAACCACGACCATGATTATAACAACCACGACTATGATTATAACAACCATGACCATGATTATAACAACCACCACCATGATTATAACAACCACGACCATAATTATAATAACCACGACATTGATTATAACAACCACGACCATAATTATAACAACCATGACCATGAATATAACAACCACGAATATGATTATAAATAAATCTCACGAATATGATTATATGAACCACGACCATGATTAATACAACCACGACCACATTATAACAACCACAAATCCATGAGTATAACAACCATGACTATGATTATATTCAACTACGACCATGATTATAACAACCAATTTAATTATGTTTATAACAACCACACTAAGGATTATAACAAACACGAATTTGATTATAATGACCACTTACAATGATTATAACACCCACTACCATGAATATACAAATCCACGACTTTGATTATAGCAACCACGACCATGAATATAACAAATCCACGACTAATTTTAACAACCATGACCATGATTATAACAACCAGAGTAATCATTATAACAACCACGACCATGAGTATAACAACCAGGACCATGATTATGACAACTACAAATATTATTATAACAACCACGACCATAATTATATAAACCATGATCATGATTAACAAATCCACGAATATGATTATATTAACCACGACCACAGTATAATAACCACGAATATGATTATAACAACCACTTGACCATGATTATAACAACCAATTTAATCATGAATATAAATCAAACTACGACTATGATTATAACAACCACGACCATGATTATAACAACCATAACCAAGGATTATAACAACCACGTCCATGATTATAACAACCACGACAAATGATTATAAATAACTTGACTATGATTATAAATATCCACGACCATGATTATAACAACCACGACAATGATTATAATTAACTACTTAATTCATGATTATAACAACCATGACCATAATTATAACAACCATGACCATGATTATAACAATCACGAATATGATTATAACAAACTACGACCATGAGCATAACAACCATGACCATGATTATAACAATAAATAAATATTATTATAAATAACCAAGACCATGATTATAATATTCACGACCATGATTATAACAACCACGACTATGATTATAACAACTACGACTATGATCATAACCACAACTATGATTATAACAACCACGACCATGATTATAACAATCACAACTCATATTATAAATAACCACGACCATGATTATAACAACCACGACTATGATTATAATAAAGCACGGCCAAGAATATACAACCAAAGCCATTATTATAACAACCAGGACCATGATTCAACATCCCGACCATGATTATAACAACCCGACTAATATACCAACCGACCATGATTATAAAAATATGACCATGATTATAACAATATGATATGATTATAACAACCACGACCATGGTATAACAACCATGACCATGATTATAAAAACAACCAAATATTATTATAATAACCGCGACCATTATTATAACACTCACAACCATGATTATAACAACCGACTATGATTATAAAAACCACACTATGATCATACAACTATGATTATAACAACCACGACCATGCTTATAAACAACCTCGACCATGATTATAACACACCATGATTACCAACCATGACCATTATAACAACCACAACCATTATTATAACAACACGACCATGATTATAACAACACGACCATGATTATAACAACCACGACCATGATTAGCACTAACGACCATGATTATAAGAACCACTACTAATATTATACCCACGACCATGATTATAACAACCACGACTATGATTATAACAAGCACAGCCATGAATATAATAACCACGATATGATTATAACAACCACGACCATGATGATAACAACCATCGAATATGATAATAACAATCACAACCATGATTATAACAACCACGACCATAATTATAACAACAACGAATATGATTATTGCAACCACAGCCATGATTATAACACTAACAACCATGATTATAACAACCACGACTATGATTATAACAACCACGACTATGATTATAACAACCACGACCATGATTTTGCCATGACATATAACAACCATGACCATTATTATAACAACCGACCATGATTACCAAAACACGACAATGATTACAACAAACCAACATGAATTGATTATATAAGACACGACCATGATTATAACAACCGACCATGATTATAACAACCATGACCCACCATACAAACAACCGACTATGATTATACCAAACCACGACCATGATTACTAACAACCCACACGACTATGTTTATAACAACCAAGACCATGATTATAACAAACACGAATTTGATTATATCGACCACAATGACAAAAACAACCACTACAGCAATATACACGATTTTCATTA
>NW_024745698.1:0-17530 GCF_018991925.1 Homarus americanus
CAGATAATAGTACAGACACTCAGCAGCTTCCAACCCTGTAATCTATCTTTGCAAACACTGCCTAAAATTTCACACTGATCCACCCAATGTGAAGTAGATGATTGATGTGTGTGTGTGTGTGTTTTGTGTGTGTGTGTGTGTGTGTATGTGTGTGTGTGTGTGTGTGTGTGTGCATGTTGTATGTTTCTGTGTATGTGCGTTTGTGTGTGTGTGGTTATTTGTACGTGTTTGTATGTGTGTCTATGTGTGTGTGTATGTTTCTACTTCCCTATCTTTGCTTTATAATCTATATAAATGTACTGTACTTCAATGTGTATAAGTTTGTGCGTTTCTATATGTAAATTTATATATGTGTGTTTATATAGTTCATTTATATATACAACTATATTATTTCTTGTAAATAAACATCGGAAGCAATTAAAACATCCATCCATTCAATCTATCAATTTATTCAACTAATTATTTGTTCAATCATCATTCTGTTTATTTATTTATCTATTTGTCAATCAACCAATCTACTGTGTCTATCTGTCTATTCATCAATCCAGTCTATATCTGTCTGTGTCTGTCTGTCTGTCTGTCTGGCTGGCTGGCTATCCATCACATCTATCAGTCTATCAATCTATCAAAATGCATATCCCTTCAATTCATCAATCAATCAATCATTCGGCCTTCCTATCATACCCATCAATCATGCCCTGATCCGCGTGTGTTTTGAGAGGAAAGTGAGCCAGCTGTGCAACGTCAGGTTCCGACAAGTCGTTTAATCCCGAGCGACGTGCAGCTGTCAGCGGGTCGTCACGGCTGACAGGAGGCGTGACTGGAGAGAACAGTTCCCACGCTGTCAGACTCACGTAGACGTACCCTCTCTCCTGAGTAGTGGAGGGGGGTGAGAGGGAGAGGAGGTGGGTGAGAGGGAGAGGAAGGGGTGAGAAGGAGAGGAAGGGGTGAGAGGGAGAGGAGGAAGGGGTGAGAGGAAGAGGAGAGGGTGAGAGGGAGAGAAAGAGGTGAGAGGGAGAGAAAGAGGTGAGAGGGAGAGTAAGGGGTGAGAGGGAGAGGAAGGAGTGAGAGAGAGAGGAAGGGGTGAGAGGGAGGAGGAGGTGGGTGAGAGGAAGAGGAGGTAGGTGAAAGGGAGATGAGGTGGGTGAGAGAGAGAGGAGGTGGGTGAGAGGGAGAGGAGGTGGTGAGAGGGAGAGGAAGAAGTGAGAGGGAGAGCGAGGAGGAGGTGGGTGAGAGGGAGAGGAGGTGGTTGAGAAGGAGAGGAGAGGATGAGGAGAGGAGGGGAAGGAGAGAATAGGATAAGAGAGAGATGGGAAAGGAAGAGGAAAGAAGCGGGAGAGAGAGAGGGAGAGATATGAGAGGTGATAGAGACAGAAAGAACGATAGAGGATAAGATGAAAGGAGAGGAAGAGAGAGGGTAAAAACAGAGAAAGAATGCGAGGAAGAGAGAAGGGTAAGGAAGGAAGATGAAGGAGTGAGGAAAAAGGGAAAGGAGAGATTGAAGGAAAGAATGAAGGGGGAGAAATAAAAGGAGAGAGAGGATGGGAGGGGAAATAATAACTCACCTGACCAACTCGTCAAAGCTCACCTGTACCTGAAAATAACTTGATATTTCCAGGTAATATCAAATTATTTTTGTGTTTCAGTAAATATATTGTAAATTTGTTAATATTTATATATGTTCTGTGTATTTATCTAACACTTTGTATAATTTTGTATGTATCTATCAAACTTTTTACGTTATCTTCAGATCAACTCCTGGGGGAGGGGGATGGGGGAGATTCCGCCTTCCCAGTCAATTAGTCCTGATACCTTCCGTCTGCGCCTGACGGATGGTGCCATTCACCACCTCCCAGGATGGGTGAGGGATAGAGGAGGATGGGGTGGGGGAGGTATTCCACTCTTCCAGTCGGTGGGTCGTGATGCCTTCCGTCGGCGCCTGACGGATCGTGCCATTCTCACCTCCAGGATGGAGTGAGAATAGGGGAGGGATGGGGTGGGGGGTGTTCCACACTCTTCCCAGTCAAGGTGGGATCAATGCCTTCCGTCGGCGCCTGACGGATGGTGCCATTCTCCACCTCCCAGGATGGAGTGAGGATAGGGGGGGAGGGGGATGGGGGTGGGGAGGGGTGGTCTACTTTCTTCAGTGGGTGGTCCTGATACCTTCCGTCGGCGCCTGACGGATGGTGCCATTCTCCACCTCCCAGGATGGGCGAGGATGGGGGGGTTTCCACGCCCCTCCCAGTCGGTGGGTCCTGATACCTTCCGTCGGCGCCTGACGGATGGTGCCATTCTCCACCTCCCAGGATGGGCGAGGATGGGGGGAGGGATAGGGGGATGGAAGTTCACGCCACTTCCAGTCGGTGGGTCGTGATACCTTCCATCGCGCCTGACGGATGGTACCATTCACCACCTCACAGGATGGGCGAGGAGACGGGGAGGGGGATAGGGGGGATGGAAGTTCCACTTCCCAGTCGGTGGGTCCTGATACCTTCCGTCTGCGCCTGACGGATGGTACCATTCACCACCTCACAGGATGGGCGAGGATGGGGGAGGGGGATAGGGGGGATGGGGGGGGGGATTCCACGCCCTTCCCAGTCGGTGGGTCGTGATACCTTCCGTCTGCGCCTGACGGATGGTACCATTCATCACCTCCCAGGATGGGCGAGGATGAGGAGGGGGATAGAGTTCACGCCCTTCCCAGTCAGTGGGTCCTGATACCTTCCGTCTGCGCCTGACGGATGGTACCATTCACCACCTCACAGGATGGGCGAGGATGGGGGAGGGGGATAGGGGGGATGGGGGGGGGGATTCCACGCCCTTCCCAGTCGGTGGGTCCTGATACCTTCCGTCTGCGCCTGACGGATGGTACCATTCATCACCTCCCAGGTGCACCAGTAACCCTTCACCAGCATCGGTCCTCTAGTGAATAGCTCCTCCAGTCACCTCACCATCATTTCACCATAATATCACCATTCTCATCGTTACCTCACTGTGGCCTTCCCAAGAACTTCACCATCTCTTTTACTATCACCATCACCTCACCATTACTTCACCATAACACCAGGGTCCGTTGCTACCCACACGATGACGTCACCATCTGCA
Source organism: Homarus americanus (assembly GCF_018991925.1). NCBI lineage: Eukaryota > Metazoa > Arthropoda > Malacostraca > Decapoda > Nephropidae > Homarus > Homarus americanus. Next base: position 3,106 of record NW_024745698.1, read on the forward strand.
ACGAGGACAATTTTTCTACTCCATGTCCGGTGCTTCTGGCTCGTGTGAGTAACCATAGTGTAGGTGTAGACAGCGGTGGTGAGAGAAAATAGTGTAGGCCTCTCCATTGTGGGTGAGAGACACTCATAATATTTAAAGTGTTTACCATGGAAGCTGTGACCCCCCCCCTAGTTCGCCAGGCCACCGCCAGGGGGACATTAATCAACATTCCAGAAGTTGTATTTATGTTACATGTGGTATTTTTGCAGTTTTTCTTCAATAATTGATTTATTTTCGCAGTTCTTAACGTGATTTTAAGCTCAAATAGCAGAGTTACCGTTTCGCTGTTGTTTATAACTGTTTGGTATTCTTTTGTATGTGTTTTGGTAAAGGTTCTTGCAAAATGTCTTCATGATTCACGACACTCATACACACGACAGTCAAACACGCACACACAAGTGTATCTTGAGTTAGTAGCCAAGATTGGCTGTAAAAGGGCCACACACAGCTTCAATACAATTGTAACTCTGTTATTTGAGTATAAATTCATACAAATCCTGAGAAAAACTACGAAAATATATGAATTATTAAAGAAAAACAACAAAACCACCTTCACAAAAGCCGACAGTAGACCCCTGGCGGTGGCCTGACGAACTACGTCTAGCACCGCCGGGACCAGTTCGAGGCTGGGCCCAGCCAGTTGGTTTTTTTTTTAATGGGAATTAGCCCACCCGGGCACAGATCAAACGACCCACAACGGGGCCTGGGGGGGGGGAGGGGGCGAAAAAGGAACAGAAATAAATTTAAAATATAGAAGAAAAAGGTTATACTGTGTTAATGTACACCAGGAGGAGGGTTTCTATTTACTGGGGTTGGCGTCTCTTGGTGCCGCAGTAGGTGATTGGTGCTTTGGTAGAGTTAGTTTGTCTAACTGTCTCTGTCCGTCTGTCTCTCAGTCTCTGTCTGTCTTTGTATCTCTGTTTGTCTGTCCGTCAGTCTGTCTCTGTCTGCCAGTCTATTTTTACAATGTCTGTCACTGTCTGTCTGTGTCTGTGTTTGTCTCGTTCTGTCTCAGCCTCTCTGTCTCAGCCTCTCTGTCTTTCCACTGTGTCGGTCTCTGGCTGTCTGTTCTGTCTCTCTGTCTGTCTGTCTGTTTTTTGTTGAAAGGAGTTGTTGAGTTAGGTTGTTTTTATTGAGAGGGTTGTCGCTGAGGTTGGGTATAGAGAATTGTAAGTATTTCTGTGCGGCTTTGTCTGGGGGGGAGGGGGGGTGTTGCTGTGTTTGGAGGTTGGTTGGTATTTTATTTTATTGTATTTATTTATTATTTTATTTTATTTTTTATTTTTTTATTTATTAATTTATTTATTTATTTTTGTTTTGTTAATTATTTATTTATTTTTTGTTGGGGGGCGGGGGGGGGCGGTGGTCGGGTATGTTGATTTATAGGATAGGATTCCTTAGGGAGGATTTGTAGACAGACAGACAAACAGAGACAGTTAGAAAAACAGACAGACGGACGGACACAGACAGACAGACATTAAACAGACAGACACACAGAAACAGACAAACCGTCAGACAAACGGACAAACACACCGAAAGACACAGACAGAAAAAGACATACAGACAGACAAACAGACGAGCGGAGACAGACAGACAGTCAGAGGCAGACAGGGAGAGACAGACAATCTTGGCTAATAACTCAAGATAAAGAAAGAATCGCCGTAAATAAGAAGGTCCGGCGCTCTTCTCAGGCTCGACCGCTGTCACCCAAACTGAAACAGACAACTGTCCCTTGACTCACCACGTAACCATAACGTATCTGATTGAGTTGTTAAGCAACAGGAACACTTTGGTAAAAGAAGAAATAATAACAACTTGTAGGAATCTATCTGTCTGTCTGTTGGTCTCTGTCATGTCTGTCTGTGTCTCTGCCTGTGTGTCTCAGTCTCTGTCTGTCTTTATATCTCAATCTCTGTCTGTGTGTCTCTGTGTCCGTTTCTATCTGTCTGCCTGTCTGTCTGTTTGTCGCAGACACAAGCAGACAACTGACAGACAGACAGACGGAGAAATAGAGGGACAGACAGAAACAGAGACGGCGACATAGACTAACATATAGACGAAAGAGACAGACAAACAGAAAAACAGAGGCAGAAAATCAGAAAGACAGACAGATCGATATTGTGAGACAGACTGGCAGAAACAGTCAGACACAGAGACACAGATAGATGGGGGATGGGGGGATTCCACACCCTTCCCAGTCGGAGGGTCCTGATGCCTTCCGTTGCCAACTACCGGATGGTGCCATTCTCCACCTCCCAGGATGGGTGTGGATGGGGGATGGGGGGATTCCACACCCTTCCCAGTCGGTGGATCCTGATACCTTCCGTTGCCAACTACCGGATGGTGCCATTCTCCACCTCCCAGGATGGGTGTGGATGGGGGATGGGGGGATTCCACACCCTTCCCAGTAGGAGGGTCCTGATACCTTCCGTTGCCAACTACCGGATGGTGCCATTCTCCACCTCCCAGGATGGGTGTGGATGGGGGATGGGGGGATTCCACACCCTTCCCAGTCGGTGGGTCCTGATACCTTCCGTTGCCAACTACCGGATGGTGCCATTCTCCACCTCCCAGGATGGGTGTGGATGGGGGATGGGGGGATTCCACACCCTTCCCAGTCGGTGGGTCCTGATACCTTCCGTTGCCAACTACCGGATGGTGCCATTCTCCACCTCCCAGGATGGGTGTGGATGGGGGATGGGGGGATTCCACACCCTTCCCAGTAGGTGGGTCCTGATACCTTCCGTTGCCAACTACCGGATGGTACCATTCTCCACCTCCCAGGATGGGTGTGGATGGGGGATGGGGGGATTCCACACCCTTCCCAGTCGGTGGGTCCTGATACCTTCCGTTGCCAACTACCGGATGGTACCATTCTCCACCTCCCAGGATGGGTGTGGATGGGGGATGGGGGGATTCCACACCCTTCCCAGTCGGTGGGTCCTGATACCTTCCGTTGCCAACTACCGGATGGTGCCATTCTCCACCTCCCAGGATGGGTGTGGATGGGGGATGGGGGGATTCCACACCCTTCCCAGTCGGTGGGTCCTGATACCTTCCGTTGCCAACTACCGGATGGTGCCATTCTCCACCTCCCAGGATGGGTGTGGATGGGGGATGGGGGGATTCCACACCCTTCCCAGTCGGTGGGTCCTGATACCTTACCGTACACCACCCTACACCACCATACCCCATACTACACTACCCACTACACCCTCACTACACCACCATACCCCACACTACACCACCCTACACACACACTTCCCAGTCGGTGGGTCCTGATACCTTACCGTACACCACCCTACACCACCATACCCCATACTACACCACCCACTACACCCTCACTACACCACCATACCCCACACTACACCACCCTACACATACACTTCCCAGTCGGTGGGTCCTGATACCTTCTGTCGGCGCCTGACGGATTGTACCATTCTCCACTTCCTGGGAAGGATGTGGATTCCCTCTCCTCATCCCCCACTCCCCATCATCCCTCTCACCCCACCCACCCCTTCATCCTCTCACCCTTCCCAGTCGGTGGTTCTTGGTACCTCCCAGGATGGGTGAGAGGATGATGGGTGTGGGTGGCTGGTTATAGTCGGGATGTCCTACACCACCAATACACCACCCTACACCACCCTACCCAACACTACCCTATTTTATGACGTATTATTTGTGCTGTCTCAATTCTGATGTTGTTGACAAATGACCAGAAATTACAGTAATTATAAATGTTCTAATTATTATTCTCAATTATATTAATCATTTAAGTTAAAAAAACACCAAAAGAATCGAACGACCCACCGCAACGCAACGAACCCAACGACCCACCGCAACGAACCCAACGACCCAACGCAACGCAACGAACCCAACGACCCAACGCAACGCAACGAACCCACCGCAACGAACCCAACGACCCAACGCAACGAACCCAACGACCCAACGCAACGAACCCAACGACCCACCGCAACGCAACGAACCCAACGACCCACCGCAACGCAACGAACCTAACGACCCACCGCAACGCAACGAACCCAACGACCCAACGCAACGCAACGAACCCAACGACCCAACGCAACGAACCCAACGACCCACCGCAACGCAACGAACCCAACGACCCACCGCAACGCAACGAACCCAACGACCCACCGCAACGAACCCAACGACCCAACGCAACGAACCCAACGACCCAACGCAACGAACCCAACGACCCACCGCAACGAACCCAACGACCCAACGCAACGAACCCAACGACCCAACGCAACGACCCACTACACTTTTTTTTCGTTTTTTTATTTTTTTATTTTTATTTTTTTTATTTATTTATTTTTTTTTATTTTTTTTTATTTTTTATTTTTTATTTTTTTTATATATATTTTTTATTTTTTTAGCACACCACCCACTACACCCACCCCTTCATCCTCTCACCCTTCCCAGTCAGTGGTTCTTGGTACCTTCTGTTGTTGGCTGACGGATGGTACCATTCCCCACCTCCCAGGATGGGTGAGAGGATGATGGGTGGGGGTTATAGACGGGATGTCCTACCCTACCTAACCTACACCTACCCGAGAGTTTAGTTAATAAGTGATGAACTGGCTTGGCCTTGCCTCGATCTAGGACTGGAGGAGCTAGATAGAGGTACTTACTTCGTCGTGTCACAGGCAGGGGAATTACTATCGACTTTTTGGAAGGTCTATTTATGTTACATTAGCTGTTTTTCCTGTTTTTCTTTAATAATTCATATATTTACGCAGTCAACCTCCAAAAGTAGACGTTTATTAACATAGAGATATAATGGGGCACTCCGTACAACATTCAAGCTATGTGGGCGTGTATGACTTGTCTTCTTGTGTACATGACTCTCGGGTGTGTGTGTGCGTGTATGACTGTCTTGTGCATATGACTGCCATGTATGTGTGTGTATGACTGTCTTGTGCATATGACTGCCATGTATGTGTGTGTATGACTGTCTTGTGCATATGACTGCCATGTATGTGTGTGTATGACTGTCTTGTGCATATGACTGCCATGTATGTGTGTGTATGACTGTCTTGTTTTGCATATGACTGCCATGTATGTGCGTGTATGACTATCTTGTTGTGTACATGACTCGTGTGTGTGTGTGCGTGTATGACTGTCTTGTGCATATGACTGCCATGTATGTGCGTGTATGACTATCTTGTTGTGTACATGACTGTCGTGTGTGTGTTTGTGTGTATGACTTTCTTGTTGTGTACATGACTGTCGTTTGTGTGCGTGTATGACTGTCTTGTGCATATGACTGCCATGTATGTGTGTGTATGACTATCTTGTGTATATGTCTGTTGGATTCTCAAGTCTTTGTCCACTAAATTCCCTCACCTAAACCTTCTCCATTACCACACCCCTCATCCCCCACCCTCCACCCTCACCCCGCCAACCCCCATCCCCCACCCTCACTCCCCCCACCCTTACCCCCAAATGGCGAATTCATCTACTGTAAGTCACTCTTTTAAATTGGGGCATTAAAAAAACAAAAAAGCGTCAAAACAACAGAGACTCCATACAGAACAGCACATGCAGAATTGTATTGTTCTTTTTAAAAGCGGTCCATGTTTGTGTACGAAAAATGCCGCCAGCCTCTACTTGTCTCATCGCCGTTTATATCCTCCAAATTCGCCTAACCATCATAAAAGGTAAGCCTTTAAGATAACTAATACAACTAATTTATGTGTAGAAATGTATTGAAATCAAATTGAACTAAAAAAAAGTCGTAAATGGTCTATTTGAAGAGTGGTGAGAACAGCTTCCTCTGGGATGGTGAATGACGTCCTTTATCAGAATTAATATCGACCCAATTTTCGTAATGAGGGCAATTAATAACAGTCCAGCACTACCAGAATAATTATTTCCTTAGTATAATTACTTATTAGCCGAGATTTCATATTTTAATAAGTCCAAATATGCCAGGTAACTAGTGCTAGGTACTTCCCAGGCATGTTTCATTTGTGCATCAGTTTAACCACAATTTGCTACTAATAAGATAAATTCAGTGACCTAAATTCATGTTTTATTTTTATATTCCCTTAGTGACTCGATGTATTACAAAAAAGAACTACTTTACGACTTGTTTGGGCCAACAGTTGGAGTGGTGATATTAATTAACTTTGCCATTCACACTGGTAGAATCAAATGTAGATATATTGGCTTTGTATGTCCATGATTTCAACAAAAATGAATAAGTCCTTCTAAAATAAATGGAATTGATGATATTATTATCTTTTTGGCCATCCAGCGAATTTAATGATTTTAAGTTGACCGATTTTTACCAGTTAAGTTAGGTTATGTTAGATTAGTTAAGTTGGGTTAGGTTAGGTTTGGTGACATTGAAATTATGTTTTTTCAAATGCCAAGTAGAGGTGGATGACCTAAACATTCATTTTACCAAATTGATTATGAGTAGATTAAACACATTAGTTGTGTTTTTTTACAAATTCAGACCCCGTAAAGTTCTAATGACAATCACTTCATGATTGATGTTTCACCCTATACACTAAAGCTACTTTATATAAGAGGAAAAAATTAGCACCAAATTGTATTGTTTAATACCAAAAGAAGTCATTGATGATAATATTTAATAACAATATTTGAGGTATTACGACCTGGTCGTCGGGACGGAACACCGTCGTAAGTCGAGGAGAGACCGTAATACATTTTCATCTTTAAACTCCTTGTATCTTACCTAACTCACCTTGATGCTCCACTCAATTATAACTAGATGCAATAATTGTAGAAAGTAATCACAGGTATGACTGCCTTTACCGTTAATTGTTTTTATATTACAATTCTTGGATATTCAAAGATAATGAAATTATGAATATTCAATAAATGTGATATACGTACAACAGAAATATGTCAGACTTGACTAATTAACTGTGACCATAAATTAACTGAAGTGAATTTGTCCTTAATCCAACCTTTAAAATATGAAAGACAGTATACTTTATTTTATGATAGTTAAGTCAGTTTCCAGTTAGGTTAAGTTAGGTAGGTTAGGTTAACATTTTTATATAGATCATTAAAATTTTAAAGGGCTTATAATTTTTGTTCTATGAATTTCTCCAAAAAAAGGGATCAAAGTTTTGGAATCACCATAACAATATACACTACAGTACATGAGAAAAAACAATTTTTTAGTGTGTGTTGCATATCAAACCAAAAGATCTGAGTTTCCTTTGGAATTTTTTATTTTTATTTTTTTTAACAGACAAAATTACCTCTTTCCTATATCTCTTTACTGAAGCAGAAATAATAATAATAATAATAATAATAATAATAATAATAATAATAATAATAATAATAATAATAATAATATTGAGTGAAAGAAGAAGGGAGGCCGAGTGGAGGAAGAACGGGGAGGGAGTGGAGGAGAAAGGGGAAGGAGGGAAAGGGAAGGAAGAGGGAAAAGGAGAAAGTGGATGGGATAGAGGGTAGGGGAAAGGGGTGGGAAAGAAGGGAGGGAGAAAGGGAGGGGCAGGGAGAGGAGGGAGAAGGAGAAAGGGGATGGATAGGGGGATGGCAGAGGGGAAGGGAGAAGAGGGAGAAGGAGAAAGGGGATGGATAGGGGGATGGCAGAGGGAAGGGAGAAGAGGGAGAAGGAGAGAGGGAGAAGGAGAGAGGGAGGGGAGAGGAAGGGGTGGGAGAGAAGGGAGAGGGAATAAAGGGAGGGGGAGGGAGAAGGAGAAATGGAAAAGGAAAGAGAGGAGGGAGAGAGGGAAGGGAGAGGGAAAGAGGGAAGAGAGAGGGGGAGAGGGAGAGAGGGGGAAGGTAAGGTAAAGGAGAGGAAGGGTGGGGTTATGAGGAGACATTATCCAATTTTTTGGCAAAGTTAAATTAAACTGTCCACCCGATAATGAGGTATTTCGTCGAAAGTCTTTGACCTAGAGCCGTGACCTAGAGCCTTGCCTTGAACCGTGACCTTGAGCCGTGACCTAGAGTTTTGATCTAGAACTTTGACCTTGAACCGTGACAGAGTCGTGACCTGGAGCTGTGACCTAGATCCGTGACCTAGAGCCGTGACCTAGAACCTTGCCTTGAACCGTGACCTTGAACCGTGACCTTGAACCGTGACCTAGAGCCGTGACCTAGAGTTTTGATCTAGAACTTTGACCTTGAACTGTGACAGAGTCGTGACCTTGAACTGTGACCTAGATCCGTGACCTAAACCCGTGACCTAGAGCCGTGACCTTGAACCGTGACCTAGGGCTGTGTCCTAGAGCCGTGACCAAGATCCGTGACATATATCCGTGACAGAGCCGTGACCCTGAGTCGTGACAGCCATGACCTAGAGCCGTGACTTTGCATCGTGACCTATAGCCGTTATTTAAGAGCCGTGACCTAGAACCGTGAGAGAGCCGTGACCTTTAGCCGTGACCTAGAGCCCTGAACTAGAACCGTGACCTAGAGCCGTGACCTAGAACCGTGAACTAGAACCGTAAAACTAGTCCCGTGACCTAGAGCCGTGAACTAGAACCGGAAACCTAGTCCCGTGACCTAGAGCCGTGAACTAGAACCGGAAACCTAGTCCCGTGACCTAGAGCCGTGACTTTGCATCGTGTCCTATAGCTGTTATTTAAGAGCCGTGACCTAGAACCGTGACAGCCGTGACCTTTAGCCGTGACGTAGAGCCGTGCCGTGACCTAGTCCCGTAACCTAGAACCGTGACCTTGAGCCAGGACCTACAGCTGTGACCTAGAGCCGTGAACCTAGTCCCGTGAACTAGAACCGTGACCTAGAGCCGTGACCTAGAGCCGTGAACTAGAACCGGAAACCTAGTCCCGTGACCTAGAGCCGTGAACTAGAACCGGAAACCTAGTCCCGTGACCTAGAGCCGTGACCTAGAGCCGTGAACTAGAACCGTAAACCTAGTCCCGTGACCTAGAGCCTTTCATATATACTCACATAGCCTTTATCACTTCTTAATTCAGCAGCATTACACCCACCTACCAAGTTTTATTACATCTATCCAGTTCACTTTATTGCAACCTTCTTCAAAATTATATTCAATATCGACGAATATATAATCTAACCTATAATCTAACTTTGATGTTAGCCGTTGAAATCCGTCTTAAGATAATTTAATTCCAAACAAACATACAAGGAGTGACCCCCTCCTCCCCCCCCCACCCCCGCACACTGTAGATAAATAAACGCTTTAACAACATTGAAAAATAATCCACATAAATCACGTCACAACAACAATGGCTGGACGTGCATGTCAGGTTCCCATTCAGTATTTTTATGCAAAGTTCATTTAAATGTAAATATCAGTTGTGATCTGTGAGCACGTACAGTGCCGCGGTAGTGTGGTGTACTCAGGCACGGACCTCCTCTTAGTGCACACAATTTCAACTACCATTTGTTTGTGTGTTAAAGGGTCTATATAATTACAAACGAACTCATCGCTATATGTAACTAATTCTTGTGATTAATTACACACTATTATTACCATTACTATACCCAGAGATGATGATGATGATTATTATTATTATTGATATCGACTTCACTCCCCAATTCCACCCCAAAGCAAATTATCGTCCTAATCTTTAACACCTTCAATATTAATGTCGTATTTCTCTTTCAGCTCCAGCATTAAGTTAACGAGCACTTAGCGTTGTAATAAGCTACATTTTTGGGTGCTTGCAGGTAGTGTATAATTAAGCAAGCGACCCCCCCCCCCCGAGTCCACGTAACGTCACTGACAAAGTTGAGACCAAAATCAAGCGACCTAACACACTTATCCCTCCCACAACTAAAAAGAAAGTATAATAATAATAATAACCACAGCTATTATTCATCACATATACAACCAATACCTGACAAACACCGACCAAACAGCAGCTATCACTCCATCACTATGGGCATGCTTAAGTACAGTCGCCCGTGAGACGCCCGGTACAGATCTAGGGGCTGGCAGAGAGAGACGTGGCGAACCTGGGAGGTGTTCCGTCCTCCATGGGATGAGTTAAAATGTACGAAAATGTGTCCTTAGGAAACCCAACTTTGGACAAGATGAGGGTTAGGAAAACAGATGAGGAGAGGAGGGGGGTGAATATAAAGTGTGGAGCGGGTTATTATTAAGAAGTTACACAGCAGCGTGTCTTGTTCAAAGGGTCATATACGGGAGTCATTTATTATCGTTTGTGGAAGGACATCATTTTTTAAAGGTAATCATGCATACACAGACACACGTACGTACAGTAGAGAGAGAGAGTGTGTATTTGAGAACCAATGTGACTAATCATTATGAGCGTATACGGTTAAATGCTCTTTACCAAATTTAACTGTGTAATACCAATACAAGTCCTTGATCAGCAAATAGAAAAACAAAAACCTTCCATACAATTAACAAGTTTCTGCACCCAACCTTATTACAGTATAACTTCCTCGATACACCTGGGTGATTAATAAGGTTACGTGTTCTGTTTACCTGTGTGTGTTTCTTATACTATAGAGTATTTTGAACCAGGTTTATCACTTAATTTTGGTACTGTGATAATGTTGCCCTGGGGACATCACCGGTCCTATAATGTTGTTTTGGTACAAATGAAATGATTATGAACAAGCTGCAGCGGCTCACTGAAATAAACCCCACATACTAAATTATACAAATGGCAGTTTATATAGAATAACCAATATACAAAATAACATTCTACACAAAATTAACTATAAAATCACTTAATTTATATAACGAATATCATAAGAATTTATATAAATTACTGAACATATCAAATGGTAATTTACATAAAAAAAATTAATATTTATATAAAATTTCACACTGAATTCACCAAAAATAAAAGATGAAAAATAATAACTTACATGATAAAGAATAAAAAAAAAGACAACAGAAAACAAAAACCTAAACCACCGCCAATTTACGCAAACATTTATTATCATCACCAAATATTAACCTTATAACAACTTATCGAGGAAAAAAAAATCATCACATACAGACTAAGTGACATTATTTTCCCTCCAAGCTCAGGTTAACCCAGTAACATTTGGTTGGTTATTAACAAATGCTGTCCATTGACGATACAAACCTCCAATTTTAGCGAGGTTGAAAAAATATATACCCTGTATATTCAAATGTTGCATGGGATCTAATTCACGAAATCTGTTTAATAATACAGTATGGAGTGTAGATTTATCGACAGGAATAGGGGTCTGGTGGGGGGAGGGGAGATGGGAAAGGGAACTGATGGAGGGGAAGGGAGGGAAGTGTTGGCGAGGGAGATAGGGTGGCTAGCAAAGGTGGGTACATCGGAAGTGAGAGTGGAAGGGAGGGAGGAAGTATAGACGGAGGGAGGGAGCGTACAGGGTGAGACAGAATGTGGAAGGAGGGAGAGAACGTCAAGGAAGGGAGAAAACGTCAAGGGAGGGAGATAACGTCGAGATAGGGAGAGAGCGGGGAGGGAGGGAGAGAATGTGGAGGTAGGGAAAGAGCGGGCAGGGAGGAAGAGAACGTGAGGGTAGGGAGAATGCTTGGAGGGTAGGGGAGAGCGTGGATGGAAGGAGCGTGGGGGTGGAGAGGGAGCGTGGGGGTATATATATATATATATATATATATATATATATATATATATAATATATATATATATATAATATATATATATATATATATATATATATATATATATATATATATATATATATATATATATATATATATATATATATATATATATATATATATATATATATATATATATATACTGTATATACTGTATTCTTTTTAATATTAATGACAAAAAATATCAATTTAGCCAATTTTATTTGTCATTCCAATTATACATTCATGCCTTTTCACCAGATTAACAGGCATGAAGGAAGCTTTACCTGGGTACAGTTTTCCTTACCAGATCCCGCTGTAGATTTCTGACTACTGGTACAGGAATAACAGACACTTCCCAAGGTGTTCATGTATATATAACCTGTAATATGGAGTCACAACCTTCAGAACAATTTCGTGAAAATATAAACCAATTGTCTCTTGAATCATTCTTAGAAATAGATCTTGACTGAATTTCATTTTGTATATTTATTGTATATCTGGAGGATGCTGAGACTAAACTGGTGAGGCGACACCAACACAGTTTTAAGACAGAGTTAAGAAGTTTCTGGACACAGATACACATCCACACGACACACAAGTGTTAGTACAGTATTATTCTACACCAAAGGTCCGCAACCTTTCTATTTCCGGTTGCATGCGGCCAGAAAATTAAAATTTGCGGCCGTCATGACGGCATCCAAAATATGTGATGAGTGGCCGCCTAAGTTGATAAAGTAAGATGAGGTTGTTTGAACACTTGATGCAACCAAATGTGATACTCTTTGTTACACTGAGAAACATTACACCTGGCAGCTGATAACACACACACACAAGTACACACTCAATGCTTGTAATGATAACAGCCCAAATTCACAGGGTTTTTTTTTGAGATTCAGAATAAGATAATTTTGCCCCCATTTGTTTCAAGTCCATGATTTTTTTTGACGATATATTGACGAGGCAGGTCTTGGTGATGCACAGTTGTAGATCCTGGACCTACAGAGTCATTAGTGGAATTTGGGGAAAAAAAAGTGCATCACATAACAGAGACACCAGTAGACTTCATGGTGTTTCAATGTTGCCAGCAGACTTACGATAAGAACAAGTACACTACCGCTCACTAACACAAAGGAACTTGTGGGAGCAGCATCTACCAAATTTGAACCAGATTACACAAAGCTTCCCTACGAGTCTTAAGTAACCATTTCCTTTGTATTGTTGAAAGTGAAATATATTTAACTACGCTCAGTAATATACATTTTCACCCAATAGGTCACTTAAATTTGTCTTGTATACAGTACTTGTGTAAACATGTGGTTTAATTCCACACTTCTTATAATGCCCAGTTCCTGTTGGATTTTTTTCTTGTGAATTTAACACATATTGCTTAATGACACTGTGATGACTGCGGCCGGTGAGGTAACTACACATCCCAACTACTACCTTTATAACTACACTAAACCTCACAGCGTCATAACAAGCAGTAGAGGTTATCAAAATACTCTACTACAACACCCGCTCCTAGAACCAACCTAAGGGCAAGTCAGGGAAGGGTCAGGGCAGGGTCAGGTCAGGTCAGGTCATGGGAGGGCAGGGCAGGGCAGGGCAGGGCAGGTCAGGGCAGGGCAGGGCAGGGCAGGGCAGGATCAGATCAGGGCAGGGCAGGGTAGGGCAGGGCAGGGTAGGGCAGATATAGAAGCTCTACTGACAGGAAACACAACACTCAATATTGTCTTCACCAGTATACCTCAGCTCAAGACTCCAAGAGACAGGTGTATATTACTGAATCAAGACTCAACGTACAGGTAACAGAGGTGAGATAACCGAGACAAGTGTGTGACAAATGTGTGACAGGTGTGTAACGTTACTCGCAGCGATAAAATAAATAATGAATATCTACCTGACCACAATACGTTGACCACATTACACTGATCTCACCATGAAGATCACACCATGAAGATCACACCATGAAGACCACACCATGAAGATCACACCATGAAGCCCACACCATGAAGATCACACCATGAAGCCCTGTTCAACCATCTTCCCGTAGGCTTCCACCTCACCTGTATGAAGGGGGGGGGGGTTAGTTCCGCTCAGGTATGTGTGAAAAGTAAACAAAGAAATAATCGTGGCCAGAAAACAACAGTGATTTGAATTGAGGAAGTTGTGGTTGGGAGGTCACTGAGAGGAAGTGTCGTATTGCTCATCAGTCAGTTGTTTCTCTTTTGTGTTGTTGTGGTGGTGGTTGTTGTTGTGGTGGTGGTTGTTGTTGTGGTGGTGGTTGTTGTTGTGGTGGTGGTTGTTGTTGTGGTGGTTGTGGTTGTTGTGGTGGTTGTTGTGGTGGTGGTGGTTGTTGTTGTGGTGGTGGTGGTGGAATATAGAGGAGGAAGAAGAATCAGTCGGTATAGAGGAGGAGGAGGAAGAAGAATCAGTCAGTATAGAGGAGGAGGAAGAAGAATCAGTCAGTATCCCATAAGAATCAGTAAAGGCTCCAGCAAACCTTTACAAAATATCTCCAACAAAGTACTGAGAAAAAAGAGAGGAACAAAGCCTTTGTTAATATGTTTTTGAAAATATGTAAAAAGCAAAAGCTTTAACAATGATACCAATTAATCTTCTACCAGTAATATTATTTATTTTTATTTCTTTACTTTTTCAAATGGTCCTCAATAGACTCCCATTTTTAAGAGAACAAAAAGAGTTCGGGTATAAAAGGAGTTAGAGTACGATAGACCATTTGCAAGTTGTCCTGGAAGCATTGATTCCAGAGATACAATAACTCTG